>NW_020837974.1:21833919-22080471 GCF_003676395.1 Aethalodelphis obliquidens | reverse complement strand
ATCACATCCTGCCTCTTCTGAGTCTTCTTTCTCAATATTGATTATTGATTATTCTCTTCCTCTTTATTCTATTAAAGTATTGTTGTTCTCCAAGGACTCATGCACACCCAACAGTTTCTCTCATTCCATTTATTCCCTCTCTCTCTCTCTCAATAATTTCCTAACCACATTAAAATCTTTACTTCCCCCAGAGTTCAAACTTAAATATGCAGCTGATTACTAAATATACACTAACCTCAGTATTTCATAGACAGCATAGATAAATTATCATGACCACAATTGAATTCTGTGTTCCTGCCTCCAAACTTATTCCTCTCAGAGTCTTACAACCACCTCTCCCAGTTTACTTAGTCAAACACCTAGACATCACACTTCTGTGTCTCCTTGCCTTAACCCTATCTGCCTTACTTAGTCACTAAGTTACCAGGTTCCAAGAAGAAGGAATTCTTCTTCTAAGCATTTCTCAAATTCTCCTTTAATACATTTACCACTCGGTTACCAAGCTAATCATTTAGAAATAAATTGTTGACTGAGTTCATTACTGTCCAGATAAAGTCCAAACTTTTTATCATGTGATATAATGACCACCCCTTCTGATATTTTGCAACTTGAACCTGATGTTGAAATAATATTGAATGCAAGTGAGGTGACTATCCTTTTTCAGGGTAAGTTCCTCCTTCTATCTACAGATAATTGCAGCAATCCGGGGGCAACTTATGCCATCAACACATACACGAGTTAGTTAGTCTGTGAATTCTCTAGAGCTAATGATTATCCAGGGAAGTTATGCACAATATTTACTGGGTCACAGGGACTTGACAATCATTACTTCTTGGTTCTGAAGGTTACTGGGGCATCTTAAAGGCTTTAACTAGACAAAGACAGGAAGAATGAGGTAGTCTATTTTTATCTCATCATGAAAAAAACAAGAGTCCGTGATTTCCTTGTGCGGGCACATCTTGGAGATATTGCAGGTTCAGTTCCAGACCACAGCAATAAAGCAAATATCACAGTACAGTCACACAAATTTTTCTCAGTTTCCCAGTGCATATAACAGTTATGTTTACATTATACTGTAATCTATTGTGTGCAGTAGCAATACATCTTTCAAATAGTACATACCTTAATTTAAAAATACTTTATTGCTAAAAAATGCTAACCATCATCTAACAACACAGGGCTGCCCAAACCCCTCAATTTGTAAAAACCACAATATCTGTGAAGCTCAATAAAGTGAAACAATAAAATGAGTATGCCTGTAGTTATAGTAAGCCAGGCTGAAACATACTGGCTTAATATTGTGATTTCTATATACAAGCCAAATGGAGAAGGAGATGGAGTGAAGAGAAGAGAAGCAGATTCTGTACTTTGGGTAAGTCACAGATTTTCCCTAAAAGTATGGGTTCCCAACATCACTCATTCCGGAGCCTGGAGAAGGTAAAGAGATCATAGGATGGGCATTGAGTAAGGAGATGTGATCAAAATCATTCTCACTATAGGAGAAAGATAAAGTGTCAGAATGATCAATCTGCTAGATTTAGAATTTTGGGGAGGGTGGGAGGGAGGCTCAAGAGGGAGGGGATATGGGGATATATGTATACATATAGCTGATTCACTTTGTTGTACAGCAGAAACTAACACAACATTGCAAAGCAATTATACTCCAATAAAGATGTAAATAAATAAATAAATAATCTTCAAATACAAAAAAAAAATTTGGAATGTGTCAGTTAAAAATGATATTCCCTTCAACAGTGATAAATCCAGATTGTGAAAAAGTTTTGCTATTTGATTAGCAGATTATGTTTCTCGACTAGGACAAACATAAAACTCTGGTGAATTTTAGTGGACTCCAGGAGATGAGTATATCACAGTATATTCACATTCTGGTGGATATTTTATTTTATTTTATTATTGATTTGTAATTAACATACAATATTATATTAGTACCACAGTGAACTGATATTTTTATACATTATTAAAAAATCAGGATTTCCCTGGTGGTGCAGTGGTTAAGAATCCACCTGCCAGTGCAGGGGACACAGGTTCGAACCCTGGTCCGGGAAGATCCCACATGCCGTGGAGCAACTAAGCCCATGGGCCACAACTACTGAGCCTGTGCTCTAGAGCCTGCGAGTCACAACTACTGAGCCCATGTGCCTAGAGCCCGTGCTCTGCAACGAGAGAAGCCACCGCGATGAGAAGTCCACACACCGCAACAAAGAGTAGCGCCCGCTCGCCCCAACTAGAGAAAGCCCGCGCGCAGCAATGAAGACCCAACGCAGCCAAATAAATAATTAATTTTAAAAAATGATAAGATGAAAAAAAAGATAAAATGATCAACATAATAAGACCAGTTAACATCATCACCATACAAAGTTGTTACAATATTTTGACTACATTTCCTATCTGTACATTACATCCCTGTGACTTATTTTATATCTGGAAGTTTGTACCTATAATTCTGTTCACCTGTTTTTTTCATCCCTCACCAACCCTCATCCCCTCTGGCAACCACCAGTTTGTTCTCTGTATCTATCAGTCTGTTTCTGTTTTGTTTGTGTGTTCACTTGTTTTGTTTTCAAGTTATTATATATTATTCTCAAGTTAATAAAGTCATTCAGCAGTGAAGTGATTCCCTAAGATAGTGGTATCCCGATTGAATACGTACACCCCTCAGTACAATATTTTTTAACACACTCCCCAATACGCGTTTATTTATTTATAAATTATACATATGTATTTATGTGCATCATACAAATATCAAAAATAATTTTAAAGAATGAATAAAAAGTACAGATAATTTGAAGTTCTCCTATTTTCTTTCCAATCCCAGTTGCCCTTCTCACCCTCACTTCTAAGCCTCCTGTCCTTAAAAACTCAGCAACAACAACAACAAAAAAGAAAACTCTGCAACATTCTACAGAGTTCCCAAGAAACTATAAAGATGCCACAAAATTGACAAGAGACAGAGACTTTGAACTCATGTGATTTTCAAATTGAAATTTACACATTTGGGGTGACTTTTTCAAGATAAAGGGAATCCTCAATTTAAACAAACAATTTTTGAGGGTCATAACTCCAAAAATGCCATGGATTATTTCTCTAAAAGCTAAGTAAGTAGCTTGTAAGAAACATCTACATAAATATATGGTTCAGTCAAATCTTTAATGCAGAACTGGGGAAGATACATCCTTACCTGGTTTGAAAGCTAAGATTTTGAGCTTCAAAGCCATCTTGGAAACACTGGTGTTCTGGGCCTAACATTCACTGTATGCATGAAACTCTGAGTAAAAAAAGCTTTCCAGAAAAACCATACAATTATTTTTAAGCAGCTTATCACAAACAACTATTTATCTAATGTAGAAACAGAACTTTCCCTCTAACCACAAAAGAAGGTACAGATTTTCCCTGCTGAAAAGTGAGGCTTTTTCAGGTCAATGGAGACTTAGAAAACCTAGTGCTACAACTCTGTTATAGAATTCACTACATGCATGACTCAGTGAAGATAATTTTCTTTCACTGGAAAAAAAAATGTGCATCAAATTTCTCTCATGGAGCTAGTTAGAAAGATCTAAGTAAATGTAAGGTGAAATCAAGTCTTTAAAGTAGAATTTGGGGAAGATACAAAGTTACCTCATTTGAAAGCTAAGATTTTTGCCCCTTGAAAGCTGCCCAAGAAATACTATTTGTGGGTCTACCATTCACTGTATGCATGACTTACTGAGTCAAACTTATTTTTACTGTGAAATTTACCTCAAATTTTCTATTAATACACTATATTTTAGACCTGCCCTGAATGACAAGACTCTTTGTAGACACTTAAGCATGAAGAAATGGAGAACAAAGGAACTAGGCATCTTTTCACTATGTTCTCAGTGAGTGTACTGTTGTATTATATATATTCAAGTTTCTTTCCCCATAAAATTGCAGGTTCCATAAGAATGAAGGGCATATAAGAAATTATATGGACAAGACGAGATACCTGGGAAATCCTAAATATCTGTCTCCTTGAACTGAAAGCTCAGGGCAAGGCTTGACCAAGCCCCACTTTTCGGCTTTTACTGCAAATGTAATTTGGTTCATTTTTCAAATTAAACTTTTATTTATTTTTTTTATTGGAGTATAGTTGCTTTACACTGCTGTGTCAGTTTCTGCTGCACAGCAAAGTAAATCAGCCATACATATACATATATCCCCTCTCTTCTGGATTTCCTTCCCATTTAGGTCACCACAGACCACTGAGTAAAGTTCCCTGTGCTATACTATAGGTTCTTATTAGTTATCTGTTTTATAAATAGTAGTAGTGTATGTATGTGAATCCCAATCTCCCAATTCATCCCAGGCCCCCCATTTCCTCCTTGGTATCCATACGTTTGTTCTCTACATCTGTCTCTATTTCTGCTTTGCAAATAAGATCATCTATACCATTTTTCTAGATTCCACATATATGTGTTAATATACAATATTTGTTTTTCTCTTTCTGACTTACTTCATTTTGTATGACAGCCTCTAGGTCCATCCACGTCTCTGCAAATGACACAATTTCATTACTTTTTATGGCTGAGTAATAGTCCATTGTATATATGTACCACATCTTCTTTATCCATTCCTCTGTCGATGGACATTTAGGTTGCTTCCATGTCCTGGCTATTGTAAATAGTGCTGCAATGAATATTGGGGTGCATGTAACTTTTTGAATAATGGTTTTCTCTGAGTGTATGCCCAGGAGTGGGATTGCTGGGTCATATGGTAGCTCTATTTGTAGTTTTTTAAGGAACTACCATACTGTTCTCCATAGTGGCTGTATCAGTTTAAATTCCCACCAACAGTGTAAGAGGGTTCCCTTGTCTCCACACCCTCTTATATGGAAAAGGCTAGGATCAGCCATACAGTAATAGGTTACAGGTGGAGTCATCTGTATGAATTCATGTTTGCCATCATATGCATTCAACTTGTTCCATACAGATAGTGGTTGTTACATGTATATACACAGATTAGTACATAGACACACTCTTCTTTGCACTGTCTGCTGAGATGGCGAAGAATCAAGAACACCTTAGTAGTGATGAGCAGACTGAACTCCCTGATTTAGGTTTTAAATACCATTCTCCAAAAGGAGAAACAAGGGCACTTTGAAGAACTGGCTGATATTAAGACTGAAGCAGGATATGCAAAGTGAGTGCACAGCAACTTTCCTTAGTGCCAGGAAGTAAGGTAGTTCTCAAAAACCAACAAACAAAACAACAAAAAACAAAGACAGGGTGCACAAGCAGGACACTGGAGCTACCTGAAAGAGAACCCAATGGCTAAAGCTGGAACTATTTGAGCAAGAAAACATATAAAGAAGTACTGCACTATTCTAGAAAACATAAAAGAAATTTCAAGGAGTCCATATGGAGAGAAATAAACATTTTCCAGAGAGAAAAAATCTGCACGATTACATAGATACTCAGTCCTCAAAGACAAGAAACATAACTTCCCACTCCTTACGATGTGCACATAGTGATTTAATCAAAGAGAAGGTACACTGTGGACAGAGGAGAAACCAGACCAACACTGCCTCAGCCAGGTGATTAAAGGCAACATCAACAAGTCATCTCGAAAGTAAACACCCTAGACATGAAGTGATAAGAATGACATTTTGCCTCGTGATCTTCACCCCTCCTTGCCCCAGAAAATAACCCCAGTCTAAACATTTGAAATATCATAAGATATATACCAACTAGGACTGTTACACAAAATACATGAACAATACTCCTCAAAACTTTCCAGATTATGAAAAATATGCCAAGTCTGAGAAACTGTCACAGCCAAGTGGAGCCTAAGGAGACATGATGACTAAATACAATGTGCCAGCTGGGCTGGGTCCTGGAACAGAAAAAGTTAAAACCCACCCAAGCAAATCTAAGTAAAATGTGGACTTTAGTTAATAATATTGTATCAATTTTGGATATTAATTGTGACAAGGTACCAAGTGTTATGACATTCACAATTAGGGCGAACTGAGTCTTAGGCATGTGGAAACTCTCAATACTGTCTTCACAATTTTCTTTTTTTTTTCTCGCAAATCTAAACCTGTTATAGGGAATTCCCTGACAGTCCAGTGGTTAGGACTCCACGCTTCCACTGCAGGGGGCACAGGTTTGATCCCTGATCAGGGAACTAAGATCCCACATGCCATGCAATGCGGCCAAAAAGAAAAATTTAATTTAATTTAAATTTAAAAAATAAATCTATTATAAAATTAAGTTTTTAATAATCATTGTTTTATCTTTTTACATGTGATTGCCTATTTACTCCTACTATTAGTTAGTAACTAGTAATTGACACAACTACTCTCATTGTACCCGTTTTATTTAAATACTAGCATTTATGCTGCCATTATGTATACATTAGATCAAGTACTACACAATAATATATAATTCACAGAAACATCCATTTTACCTATTTTATGTTAAAATAATACATATATGCATATAACATTATATTGTGTATTATACAATTATGTGGTTTTCTGGTTTTGAAGTGTCTCTGTAAAGTTGGTCACCATGGATGGTAGACAATATTGAGATTTTAGAGAGTGTATTTCACACCCTGGCTGAACATTTTCAAAAAAGGAACAAACAGCCAAGTGATTCACTGTGACTGGCTCAGTTCTGAATAATCCTTGTTTTTATTTTTGTCCCCATGAATACCTTTCAGCAGTAACAAACAGAATCTAATATTTCCAATTCAAAGAGATATTCAAAGATTGGCAGAATGTACAGTGAGTTTGAGGGGTTTCAGGCTGAAGGAGAAAGAAGTGACCATGAGGTGGCAGTAGCATGCAACAAGCTTCACGTGAGCAACTCTCACAAGGTTTGCATGAAGAGAAGTCCATCACAGCAGGAGACCTTCCCACGGCTACTACCCAGAAGCAGCAGGCGGCAAGGCATCTCTCTGGGAAGAGGGGAACTGGATAGGAAGCTGACGTGCCTAAATTAGGTCCCTGCGCAGCCAGGCTGGGAGTCTCAGAGCACTCAGAAGGGCAGCAGTAGCTTGGGGTCTTGCAGAGCTACAGGGTTGAACTTACCTACAATTAGCAGATGTTGGGCACAGTTTCCCGGGATATGAAAATCAGGAACGTAAATGACTAAAACTCTCTTACTGAGGCTATGTTTTAAAAAACTCAGTGTATAAAAATTTGAGTTTAGCACCAGGAGGCTTTTGAGCTAACGGGGGATACCAGCCCACCAATACACCAGAGCCATCTTTGGCTCACTGATAGAACATAAATAGAATTGGTTACCCCAAAGATACAGTTTCACACCATGGTCTTTTCTAAAACAGAAGGGTTTAAAAGAATTATTCAAACTCATAATTTACTAGATGATGATTTCCAGCAAGTGATAAAATCAATTTAAAGAATAAAAGAATATTTTATCTAAGTGACTTAGATTTTGATAAGTTTCATGCAATAACTAATTTACTTCTTAGGAGATCATAAGAATATACTGAAAGCTCAGAATGTTTCTGAGTTAAGAGAAATTATAGGTTATTATACTGCTGATACACAACCATATAGCTAATGATGGATGGAGATATGGCCCTTATTTATGTAATAAAATTCAAAAGGAATTTTAAATGTTACTAGGAAGTTAGGCTAGACCCGGAAAATATTGAGAATATAAGAAGAAAAAATACCTCTCCTTTTTCAAATTCGATGAACTGGTGGGATAGTCTCATGTCTAATATACATCTATTCAATAAGTACATACACATAAAATATCAAATGAAGAAATACACTATGATGAAATCAAATCATCCTGATGCAATGAGATTAGATTATATATGTAACTTGTCATTACAGGATGATATTTTCAACTCAGTTGAAAGTTAATAAAGATATATAAAAACCAATTCTGATATTAAATAAAGCCACATGCTCAGTACAAGGCCTATCTCCTTTCTTACAGCAAATGAAACAAGCCTTGAATGTATGGGTAATGAACGTAAAATGTAGGAAGACATATGAATATAATATCTGAATTAGAAAATACGCAAAAAAGAGGGACTTCCCCGGTGGCGCAGTGGTTAAGAATCCGCCTGCCAATGCAGGGAACACGGGTTCGAGCCCTGGTCCAGGAAGATCCCACATACTGCGGAGCAACTAAGCCCGTGCGCCACAACTACTGAGCCTGCGCTCTGAGCCACAACTACTGAGCCCACGTGCTGCAACTACTGAAGCCCACGTGCCTAGAGCCCGTGCTCCACAAGAGAAGCCACTGCAATGAGAGGCCCGCGCACTGCAACGAAGACCCAACGCAGCCAAAAATAAATAAAAATAAATTTAACAAAAAAAAAGAAAATACGCAAAAAAGAAAAATATAGAAATTGGAAATGTATGAAGGTAAGCATCAATGTTCACATATTTAAAAACACCATCATGCTGCTGCTTCTAAAACTCATGCACAGATTTTGCTTAGTGCCATATTAACCAATTGTAATGTGGTCTTGATCATTTAATTAACAATAAGTAACAGTGGGGTCCTGTGAATGAGGTTTTAGTAAGCTGAAATCATTCAAAATTATTTAAGATCGTCATAGCATGAGAAATTATAAAACACAGCAAAGTCTCTCAACTGAAAAGGAGACAAGCTAACAAGTATATTCTTAAAACATTATTAGTGACCTTGCTTTTAATAAAGGCAGTAAAGTAAAATTATAATAAATTCTGCTTTGGGTATATATGAAATATTTAAGTTTAAAATAACGTAAGTTTTATTACACTTACTTGTCAGGTTCTCCATAGTTTTCAGCTACTTCAACGCTGTTGGAAAACTTGAGCCATTAAAAACTAGTGAAAGCATGTATGCACTGGAGTGCGTTTTCGCCTTTTACCTGGAGTTCTGGTTCCAACATGACTCGGAAAGCGGGTCCTCAGCTCATTCTCCTCGAAGGTCCCGATATTGAGTATTGAGTGTGTTCGCGTCCCACTCAACGGAATCTCCCCTTCCTCTGA
Source organism: Aethalodelphis obliquidens (assembly GCF_003676395.1). Taxonomy (NCBI): domain Eukaryota; kingdom Metazoa; phylum Chordata; class Mammalia; order Artiodactyla; family Delphinidae; genus Aethalodelphis; species Aethalodelphis obliquidens. Next base: position 22,071,467 of record NW_020837974.1, on the reverse strand, counting down.
GCTCGTGCTGGGATTTCTCCCCAGAAACATCCTCGAATCTGTACAGAAACAAGGAAACAAGCCACTGCAAGCCGATTTAGAGTCGTCTAAGCCCTCAACCAACGGATACTTCAGTCAATAAGCCTTGTTCAGGGCTTCCCTGGTGGCGCAGTGGTTGAGAGTCCGCCTGCCGATGCAGGGGACACGGGTTCGTGCCCCGGTCCAGGAAGATCCCACATGCCGCGGAGCGGCTGGGCCCGCGAGCCATGGCCGCTGGGCCTGCGCGTCCGGAGCCTGTGCTCCGCAACGGGAGAGGCCGCGATAGTGAGAGGCCCGCGTACCGCAAAAAAAAAATTTAAAAAATAAGCCTTGTTCAAACATTCTTAAATAAAGTAAAGAATAAAACACCGGGAACAGCCCGGAAAACGCAAGGGTCCCGGGGAAGCCGCACAAACCTCCCCGCTCAGCGCTCAGCCAGCTGAGGAAGCTTTCTACGCACGGCGGTTGGTCCAGGGCCTCCAGGGCCTCCGCAGTCGCTCCTTCAGACACGGAACCTTTGGAAAAGGAGCTGCGGTTCTCACTGCGGAAGCAGCGCCAGAGGCCGTGGGGCGGGAACCGGGCCCGCCCTGCCCTGAGGCGCCTTTGGTCTGCGAAGACGCGTGCGCCCGCCCCCTGCCGGCTTTCGCTGCGCACTGCATGGAGGGAAACCGCCCCGTGCCCGTTAGCCGTGACCGCGCGCCCCCTCCTGGCCATTCTGGGAACGTCCTGGGAAATTCTCAGCGAGGTGGTCACTCAGCTGGCGCACCGCTCCAACCAAGACCTTCCTCTACCAGGCCGTGTCTTACCCAGGGGCTGGAAAACAAAGAAATCTTTGGGGGTTTTTTTGTTTTGTTTTGTTTTGTTTTGCGGTACGCGGGCCTCTCACCGCTGTGGCCTCTCTCGTCGCGGAGTACAGGTTCCAGACGCGCAGGCTCAGGGGCCATGGCTCATGGGCCCAGCCGCTCCGCGGCATGTGGGATCCTCCTGGACCGGGGCACGAACCCATGTCCCCTGCATCAGCAGGCGGACTCTCAACCACTGCGCCACCAGGGAAGCCCAATCTTTGGGTTTTTTGAGTGTTGAATGAAGCGTAGAATTTATGCATGTATTTGCATAATTTGTACTGCTGTAAGCACTGGCCGCATAAATACAGACTACTACTTACACATGCTAAACGGCAGATGATTGTGTTTAACCATGAAAATATTTCGGTGAAACCAAATTTTCACATTCTTTACACTAGTTTTCCATTTCTCTTTCATCTTCTTCATTTAAAAAAAAGCATTTCTGGTCATTTTTAAATACGTGAAATTCAGTTTATACCAGACAATTTCTCTAGCATCACCATCTTGATTGTGAGAGCTTATTTTAAAAGTTGGCATTTGGTGACATACACATGACAGGGTCAGAATGCAAACCTAGAGGAAGCTACATACCTGTTGTTAACTTACTGCGTGTATCCTTGGCTGATGTTTTCCATGAAAAGTGCTTCAGAGATGGCAGATGGATGAAATAACTTCCATCAGTCCCACAAGTAACCAATTTTATTACCTTCAAATAATAACTTCCATCACTTCACAACCAGAGGAAGACTTGGTAAAGGAAGAATTGGCTGCTTTGATGTAAGAGAAGGCTGTGGTGTTTCAAACTGACCACCTACCATCCCCAGATTGGCGGTGGGCATGAGGATAGCAACCCAATACCCCGGTGCATGTTGCTGGTGTCAGAGAGAGCAGTATGGACCTTATTCTAAAATAATTTTGGTTGTGGGTCTCAACCAGTCTGTAGGCTCCCTCAAGGAGCAGTGGAAAGGCTTCCTTTGTTTTGCAGGGTTAAAAGTATTCTGTGGGCTGAGTCGACTTCACACGCACCTTTTCCCAAAAGCATTTAAAGGCATGCATATGTTCTGGCCGAAGAAGCCTGGACAATTTAAGGCTAATGGGTTGAGGTGCAATTTTTCATAAGGAAAATAGAGCATTTGATGCTGTCTGCAGCACAGTCACGTGTGTTTATGTCCACACTACTCTCAAGGAAAATGTGACCCACAATTGTTCAGGAATCACTGGTACAAATGTTTCACTGAGAGTAACAAAATGAATACACGTCCCCGTGTTCACTCATTCATGCATTCGCTCATTGACCAAATACGTTCCAGACCTTATTTTGGTTCTGGGAAGTAAATGGTAATTGACAAAATGTCCCTACCCAAAGAGCTCCTTTCTAGTGAAGAGGGCCGTGAAAAAAACAAGGAAAAGCCAAGGAAACAATCAAACAAAATAAAAGAAATTGTGGGAGAGTGTCGGAGAAGCTATCCCCTTCCATCCAAGGCCCGCAGACCCCGCGGGAGCCGCCGCCACTGTGGATGACCGGGAGGATCCGGTGCACCATGTGAAGCTAGCCGAGCAGGCTGGGCGATACAACAAAATGGTGGAATCAATGAAGAAAGCAGCAGGGATGGATGTGGAGTTGACAACTGAAGAAAGAAACCTCCTATCTGTCGCATATAAAAATGTGATTGGACCTAGGAGAGCTTCCTGGGGAATAATCAGCAGGATTGAACAGAAAGAAAAAAAAAAGGGAGGAGAAGACAAACTAAAATGATGGGAGAATATTGGCAAATGGTTGAGACTGAGCTAGAGTTAATCTGTTTTCTGGACATTCTGGGCAAGGTTTTCTAATTATAAAATCAAAGAGGACTACCGCAGGTATCTGGCTGAATTTGCCACAGGAGACGACAGGAAGGAGGCTGCAGAGAACAGCCTAGTGGCTTACAAAGCTGCTAGTGATATTGCAATGGCAGAACTTCCAACACATCCCATTCACTTAGGTCTTGCTCTCAATTTTTCTGTATTCTATTATGAAATTCTTAATTCCCCTGACCATGCCTGCGGGTTGGCAAAAGCAGCTTTTGATGATGCAGCTGCAGAACTGGATACACTGATTGAAGAAAGCTACAAGGACTCTACACGTATCATGCAATCGTTATGTGATAATCTGACACTATGGACTTCAGACATGAAGGGTGATGGTGAAGAGCAGGAGAAAGAAGTGCTGCAGGATGTGGAAGATGAAAAATCAGTGAGACACAGAAGCCAACAAGAGAAACCACCTCTGACCACCCTGCACCATTTCACCCCTCTTGGAAATTCCCCCATTGTCACTGAGAACCACCAAATCTGACTTTTACCTTTGGTCTCAGAATTTAGGTTCCTGCCCTGCTGTTTTTTGTTTTTTAACAGTTTTCAAAAGTTCTTAAAGGCAAGAGTGAATTTCTGTGGATATTACTAGTCCTCTTGACCCCCAACCTATCCATTGAATACATTCACATCACAAATCCACCAAAAGTACTAATAATTTCTGAGCCACTAAGAACAAGCGGTTTGCAAAATAAATAATCATGTATTTTTATATTGAGTGAATGATAAGAGATGTTTTCTTGATTAACTTCCTTATCATCACATATTTATTCATTTTCTCAAGAGGGGATGACATGTAAGAGTTTTTAAAATATATGCAGTAGGGCTTCCCTGGTGGCACACTGGTTGAGAGTCTGCCTGCCGATGCAGGGGACACGGGTTCGTGTCCCGGTCTGGGAAGATCCCACATGCCGCGGAGTGGCTGGGCCTGTGAGCCATGGCCGCTTAGCCTGTGTGCCCGGAGCCTGTGCTCCGCAACGGGAGAGGCCACAACAGTGAAAGGCCCGTGTACCGCAAAAAAAATAAATAAATAAAATAAAATATATGCAGTAATTAAAGTTTCCTTCCTAGGAATTCAATTCCACATCTCCCTATTTAGCTGACTTTAGGAAACTCACCAAGAAATAAGGAGTCTGGTATATGACACAGGTCTTTGGAGTCTGGGAAGTGTATCTTTGAATCTTGGTTCTGCCACTTACTCACTTTGCAACCCTTGGGCTGGTTGTCGTCTACACACTGGGATTAATTTTAAGTGAGACAGCAGGCACTTATCAAGTACTCAATAAATGGTAGTGGCGGTTTGTAATGCTTTACATACATTCCACTTTCTTTCCATTGATTTGCTTTAGAAAGTGCAAACCGTCTTCCCTCTGTTTTTCATCTAATTCTGCCATATATGTTCTTCTCATAAGGAACTAGTACTTTAAAATCAGGCCCATCTCAGGCCAGTGTTTAGAATGAAGTGAGAAGGTGGGATAAATTAAGCATTGCCGAAGTAGTGTAGGCGAACTTTGATGATGCCAGACCACTGGGGAGACCCAGGTTTGAGGGCTGACTCTGCCACTTGCCAGCTACGACCCAATCTCATATTCCATCAAATGGCAACAACTACATGGACCTACATGGTTGCTTAGAACAGTGGTCTCCAAGCTTTTATGGTTACACAGTCTATCAATAAAAATATTTGGGACACATATACTCCCATCTGGATATAGTTATTTAAGTTGTTCTACTCTGCTAATATAGTATGTATATTATAAAATACATATGAAAATGAGATAAAGCCATAAACAGAATTCTAATATCTCAAATAATTTTTTTTTTAATTCTTATTTCTTCTCTCATCCCCAGTGGATTCTCTTGCCAAACTCACTTTGGAGACCACTGATTCAGAGGATTGAATGAGATGATGTTCATGAAGTGTGATATAACCTGTAAAATGCTATTTAAGTGTTACATAATAATGACTCAAATGTTCCACAAAAATGATACATAATAATAGGCCACCATTATAATGCCTACTTTATACCAGACACTATTATTTTCCCCATTTTACAGAGAAGGAAAGGAACACACAGAAAGATCAAGTAAGATGCTCAAGGTCACAAAGCTAGTAAGTGGCAAGGACAGGATCAGATCCAGGGACTGTCAGACTCTGAAGCCAGTGCTCTAAGGATCTCCCAGGGATCAGGGTCCTCTGGGATGTCCCTGGGGACCAAGGCAAGGGTAGCTGAAGGCTAGATTTCATAGCTCCTTGCCACCCAGGCACGAAGTCCAAGTTTCCACAGTCCACAGTCTACTCAGGGCCCTCCCTCTTTCCCGGGGCTTGTCTTCACACCAGGAACAACCCAGCTGACAGCAAAAGACATCCTCCATTGGCTGCAAGCAACCAAAGCCAGGTGCACTGTAGCCAGTGAGGAGGTGATCCCAGCAGTGGAGTCCATTGTTTCAGAGTGTCCCGGCTTGAAGACCAAATTCCTGTTGTCTCCACACAGCCAGAATCGGTGGCTCAGCTTCCAAGAGTTATTTCAGTGAGTATTTTCCCTGCCTCATCTGCAGTGCCAGGAATAACACCAGTCACAACTACATCTCAGAGTCTCCTTGATTCCAAGGACTCAGCATACTATGGGTTGATCTAGGCTTCTTCCCAGGAAAGAATCACCTAATAAAAGGTGTTTAAGGGACTTCCCTTGTGGCGCAGTGGTTAAGAATCCGCCTCCCAATGCAGGGGACATGGGTTCAAGCCCTGTTCCGGGAAGATCCCACATGCCGCAGAGCAACTAAGTCCGTGCACCACAACTCCTGAGCCTGTGCTCTAGAGCCCACGAGCCACAACTACTGAGCGACATGCTACAACTACTGAAGCCCCCATGCCTAGCGCCCGTGCTCCACAACAAGAGAAGCCACCGCAGTGAGAAGCCCATGCACTGCAACGAAGGGTAGCCCCTGCTCGCTGCAAGTAGAGAAAGCCCGCACGCAGCAACAAAGACCCAACACAGCCAAAAATAAATAAATAATTTTTTTTTTTTTTTAAGTGTTTAAGGACAGAAGGAAGGGATGTAGCTCTGCTTCCATTTCTATGCTTCCTACCAGGGCCTGAGATGAGTATCCTGCCTGGCTTGGCTCTTGCCTAACTCCCAACACTCTCACTGCCTTGACTCCCTCTGGCCACCATTTTATTCCTGGAACATGGCCCATCTCAGGGCCTTTGCACCTGCTGTTTCTTCCATCTGGAATGCTCTTCCTTAGTCCTTTTCACAGTTGACGCCTTCCTGTCAGATTTCAGCTCTAACGTTTTATCCTCAGTGAGGGTGTCCATGACCAACCTGTCTAGAGTAGAGTTCCAAGCCACTCTATCACATCCTGTTGTTTTCTTCATGGTACTCATCACTATCCAAATATCATATCCATTCATTTGTTCCTTTATTTACTGTCTATTTTTCTCCTCTACAGTAGGGGTTGACAAATTAGGGCCCATGAGCCAATTCTGGCTTGGTACTCACTTTTATAAATAAAGTTTTATTGGAACACAGCCACACCCATTTGAGTACACATTGTCCATGGCTGCTCTCATCTTACAAGAGCAGAGTTGAGTAGCTACAGCAGAGACTCTATGACCCTCAAAGCCTAAGATATTTACTGTCTAGATCTTTACAGAAAAAAATTTGCCAACCCCTGTCCTAAATTGTAACCTCCCAGAAGGCAAAGGCACTGTTTGTCTGTTTGATTGATCACTCTATCCCCAGTTCCTACATTTAGTTGGTGCTTAAGAAATACTTACTGAGGAATGAATGAACAAACAGATCACTTAACCTCAGGTTTCCTCATATGTAGAATGGAGATAATTATACTGCACATATATTGTGTTGTTTTGAGGATAAAATAAGCTAATATGTGAGAAAGTCCTTCCTAAACTGTAAAAAAAGGGAGTAAAATGTTAATTAATAGTATTATCCTTCAAAGAGCTGTTAAGTAGCTTACATTTAAAAAAAAATTCTTCCAGAGAAGCTTATAAAAGGAAGCCATCTAAACTCTGTTGAAGGAAGGCAGTTTCCTTTGTTGGAATAAAATTTTATCCTACTAGTTAATGTAAACCAAATCCTATTGGTCAATCCCAAAATTCTCTCCCAAGGCCTTGCCAGAGAATGCTGCTTGTGTCTTTCATAAACTGAGTACCTTTGGATAAGTCAAGTAACATCTCTAAAATTCTGTAACTTATCCGTAAAATAGGGATAGCATAGTATCTACACAACTGAGTTGTAGAAGAATCAAATGTGATGAAGCATGTGACGTTTTTAGCATAACGCCTGGCACAGAGTAATCACTCTGTAAGAATTATAGTAATTATGATTACTAGTATGATTATTCTCAAGTTAATAGTCATTCAGCAGTGTAGTAATTCCCTAAGGTAGTATTATTCAGATTGAATATGCACATCCCTCAGTAAAATATTTTTTACCACACTCCCCTAATACATGTTTATTTATTTATAAATTATATTCATGTACTTTTGTGCATCACACAAATATCAAAAATAAACATTTTAAAGAATGAATTCTAAAATACGTATAATTTGAAGTTCTCCTATTTTCTTCTCCATACCAGTTGTCTTGCACATCCCCTGGGTAGCAAGTTCCCCCACTTCTAAGACCCCTATCCTAAACAACTCTGCAACATTCAGCTGAGTCCCCAAGAAACCTTAAAGATGCCACAAAATTCACAGAAGACAGAGGACTTTGAACTCACATGAATTTCACATTGAAATTTACACATTTGGGGAGTATTTTTCAAGATAAAGGGAATCCCCACTTCAAACCAACAACTTTGGAGTGTCATAACTCCAAAAATACCATAGAAGAAATATCAGAGCTAGACTGGTCTGCCATGTTCAGCCACCATCTTGGGGCCCATACTTTGCAGGACCACCTCTGCAGAGCACAGCTGTGTGGAGACAGGAATTCAAGAACCAATGGCCATTTATTTCGCCAGCGGGACCACAGGCTCTCCCAAGATGGTCCAGCACTCTCAGAGCAGCCTCAGAATTGGGTACACCCTCTGTGGAAGGTAGGCAGGAAAACTGTTTTTTTTAATTCTCCCCTGAACTACCAACATGTGTATCCAATTGCCTAGTTGGCACCTCTACTTAGATATCTCCAGTGAAACATCTACAAAATAGAACTCCTAATGTCTTAGCTCAGTAAATGATACCATCTAACCAACTGATCAAGCAAGAACTTAGGAACTGACCTTGATTCAATCCCCACAGCAGCATGTCTGGCTCCTTCTCCTTTTTGCCAAGTAAATTTACCCACCCAGAAAGGCCTAAAACTATCATATTACTGTATTTTCTTTCTTACTGAATGACCATGAGATGAGCACATGTTAATGGATGAGAAAAAGAGGTTGTAGACATCACCTCCAGTCATGACCTTTAATTAACCACTGCTGACATCTGTGTCTTTCTCCATCATCCAGCCGCTTACCACTTATCCCATCACGATCCTGTGCAGCGCTCCCACTGTGTACTGGATGCTTGTGCTAAAAGACCTTAAGAGGTATTTGGGCAGAAATCTCCACTTGAACCACAAACAAAAGTTATAATCCAGCATCACAGATCTCCCCTTTTCGGCACAGGATAGCCCAGAGTTTCTCAGTCTCGCCACTACTGACATTTTGAACCAAATAATTCTGTGTCATGGAGTGCTGTCCTGTGCTTTGTAGCATGTTGAGCAGCATTCTACCTGGCCTCTACCTACTATATACCAGTAGCACTTCCCTCTCCACCAGTGATGATGACCAAAAATGTCTCCAGACATTGCCTAGAGTCTCCTGGGGGGCAACCCACCCCCCGCATCCCCAGTTTAAGAATCACTGGGAAAGCCTCTAAGGGCAACTGAACATTTTTCCAGAGACAACCAGAGCTCTACAATCCCAGCACTCCCATCACCCCCACCCTAAAAGAACCCACAACTACATTTATACTGTCTTGAAGTTAATAAAGTCTTATGACTTGAAGCTTATATTCAACTTAGCCAAATCACCTGAACATTAGGTGAAGTTATGAAGTATATTTATTTAACTAATATGAATTCAATATATAAGAGAAAGGAAGAGGGAAACAATTTAAGTCATCACAGTCACCCCTTTCTCCCCTAAACGTGGATGCTTCAAAGCCAAAAGAAAACAAACAGAAAAAGGACATCCTTTGTTTCCCCAAGGTGTAGACATCTAGGAGGGAGAATTCTATGAGAAACAGAATAAAGCAGATAGGAATCTTCTCTTTTCCTGATCAACTCCTTGTGGCCCTCAGAATGTGAACATCTTGCTCACACTTCAAGATTAATTCAAGGGCTATTCTATTTGGAATAGACACAATTCATGTCCTACCAAACCCTACTACCCATTTTGGGGCTCACTGTATCGGTCGGGCTGTTCCAAGCTTTCTCACCTGAGTCCTGTTGGGCAGCTGAGTAGTAAGACACTGGTTAAAAGTTCAACCTCCAAAGTCAAACAGGCAGGGCTCTGCTACTTTCTAACAGTGGACCTTGCTAAGCCTGCCTTACCTCCATCCATAAGAGATAGTTAAGAGCTACCTCACGAGGTTCTGGTAAGAATTCAATGTCGGCAGCATGCGTGGTGAGTGAGACACTTGACAAGTGATAAGTGCAGAGTACAGATTATTCAACTCTGTTCTTTATTATTTGGGAGGCCTTGGAAGAGTTCTTTAACTTTTTTCAGCCTCAATGTCTTCAGTTAAAAAATAGGGTTTGTGAAGATTATAAGAGTGCTCCAAAAGCCCTTGTAACATAAAAAATGTTCAATTAATATTAGCTGCCATATTTCTTGGCTCATAATAAGTGCTTAATATCCTTATTAGCATTTTCTCCAACCTTTTCCTCTCTTGAATAACCTGCTAAAGTGTAAACTCCACCAGGAATCTTTGTTTTAATCATAACATGCCCCACGTGCCTAGAACAATGTCTGGCTAGAGAGTAGGTGCTCAACAAATATTCACCGAATGAACTTTCCTAAGACTTGCCTCTCCTAGCTCTTTGCTTGTTGCTAATGTCCTAGTTATCTGGCAATGAAAGCCACTCATACTTCTCTCCCCAAAGACCCCATGCAACTCTCTCTTCAGATGTAAATTCAAGAAGCTTCCGCATTGCCTGATGGGAGGGGAGCCACTCAATCCAGAGGTGCTGGAACAGTGGAAAGTGCAAACTGGGCTAATGCTGTACGAGGGTTACGGACAGACAGGTGGTATGTTTAATGCACAAAGCTTAAGTTTAACCCTTCAACCCCAGGACTGCCAGCTGAGCCCCTGAAGTGCTCCCACTATGCTCTAAATTGTGACGGTGTTTCCCAAAACTTCTAAATTGCCCAATTACGTTTGACTGAAGGGGAATTATTATTACTCGGTGTTCCTGCCTCCTCCTCACACAGGGTAAGTCTCAGAGGTGTTAGGGGTTGAAGAGGTTCAGAATTGAGTAGCTCATCTTTCCAGTGCACTGGGAAGGACCCCAGAGAGCCCCAGTGGGGAGTTACAAGGCGCACTTAATGGCACTCTTAGTCAAAAGGAGTGATTTTCAAAGTGTGGTCCTCAAACCAGCAGCATCAGTAGCACGCAGGAATTTGGCAGAAATACAAATTCTAATACCCCTGCCCCTTCCCTGACCTACAAATGAGAAACTGGGATGGGGCCCAGCAATCTGTGTTTTAGCAATGCTCCAGGTGACTGTGATGCACACTCGAGTTTGAGAACAACTAGTCTCAGATAATATATTTCAGAAGATGAGACTGAATACTGGGAAAATCAGTCAAAGCTGGGTCTTGGATTTCATTGTCATGATATAGCTACAGAAAATGAAATTTTACATAGTTATATAAAACATGTCCTCTTAATAAGGAATAATTTGTGCCAATCAGAAAGGGCAAGAAATTAACCCAGGCTCAGTGGGGAAAGGGTACTACCCTATGATGTCCAGGTGGGTGATATCTAACTGGTTCAATAAAGAACCAGTTAGTGTTCAGCATTGGTCCAAATTCTTGATGTGTCTGAAAAGCAAATCTATCAATATAAATTGATTTTTTTTCCTGCAGGTAGTGAAAGCTTTTGTTGTCTTATCTGCACCCTTTAAATCATCCAACCCAGAGAAATTAACTCTTGAACTTCAGGATCATGTAAAAAAATCAACTGCACCTTACAAATATCCAAGAAAGGCAAGTATTGTGCGCAAAAGTTAAGTGTGTGTTACCAAATAAGGATCTAAACTAGTAAGTATATAGATTTTATTAGCTTTTGACTTTATAGTAACTCATCATATAAGTAGAAGACAACTGTTTCAACTTTAGCCCTAAGAATTTTGCTTTAAAATATTTTATATTAGGACACTACAAATGTTTGAAGAACTAGAATCTTTGGTCAACTCTGCAATACTAAGTAAATACTAAGGATCCTTATCAGACTAATCAGTCCCATTCCATATGAGGAAAAAAAATTGTTTTTTTAAGACAGCAAATTGTTTTTAAAGACAGCACCTAACTTATCTATCATACTACTCTTGGGCCATTACACACTCATAAATTCAAAGCATGTGCCTTTAAGTATCAAGTGACCAAATTTAAGGCTCCGGATGAAGATATTATCCAAAGAAACTGTGGAATCTTTCCTGAAACCTTCTTCTTCAAAGGAGGGATTTAAGCATAATTCTGTATAAAGACACACAGATGGCACTGCAATTTCCTTCTAGTCCTAGAATCCTATTAGTTGATACTGACTGATCCTCTACATGAGAATTCCATTTCCACTGGCATCATTTCAGCTAAAATGTAGTAAATTTCAACCTAAGAACTAGTTACATTTTCTCCATTCAATTCACTAAATTAGTGACTAGTTGCTTTTCAGAAATGTTTGAGGACATTTTAAAATACAGTAGTCATATCCTGAGGGAGAACAAAAGTAGTTTACTGTCAAGTCAGGGCCTAAGGGGAAAATTGTATAAACTCAAAATTATCTCTAAAAATCTCCTTGGTAACCTCCAGGACCCAGCTCTTAAAAGGTCAAAAGCCAAGAATTAACTTGACGTTTCTCTTTGCATTTAGTTGTGGCCTCCATTTCACTGGGGCAGTAGAGACCCAGGTCTGGTTCGAACTGGAGGAAAGCAATAGAATAAAGGGATTGTTCTTCTGTCAAAGCATACAGGTGAATTTGCACTAAAAACCAGTATGATGGAGCTCCACTGTCATCTTTATATATAAGTGGAACAGTTTCTGGTGACCAAGGCATCCAATTAGCTTCAGTTAAGACAACACCCAGACCCTGAAACTCAATGCCAGAGTTTCATGAAAGCTCTCCCCTATTATACTGACAGTTGGGAGAGTAAAAATGGAATCAAGTGCCTCATAATATGTTTTTCCATTGATTAGGTGGAATTTGTTAAAGAACTCCCAAAGATGATCACTGGGAAAATCAAACGCAACGTTTTAAGAGACCATGAATGGGGTTGAACATAGCCTAACAAGAACACTGTGGTATTAAGTAGTTAACAGGGCTTTCTTTTAGTCCTTGTTTCCTGATAATTCAGTGACTACTCTCTTAAAATGCTTAAGATTTTTCCTGGTTGAAAAATTCAACTGAATTTTTGTTTTGTACTTTGCCAAAAAATAAATAAGTAAAAATCTAAAAATATTTGGGAAGAAAATTGTTACGCTGACCAAACAACAACTTGTAGTGTTTAAAATAGCAGGGCTCAAATGATTAATTAGAAAAGCACAATAGACAATGAATTTACTACCTGATTAATTCAAAATAAAGATTAGAACTATGCTAACAGAAATGCTCAAGACAGAATTTCTTCTGCTTAAAATCTTTTTAGGCTACTAATTCTTTAAGGTGAATTAAAATATTAATGTTAAAGTGAGGAATGTAAAGAATTCAAAAGCCAATTAAATGAACTTAATTAAGTACTGTACTATACATTTTGAAGCAAACTCACTATAAAATATCTAATGCTTGAATAAGATACAAAACGCTTAAGAGTTTTTAGTTATTCAAGAGCAATTAATAAATTTTTGTATCTTTACTTTTTGGACAATGTACATGACTTTTGATACATAATTTGACATAAAAACATCTTTTATGATACATCTACTTTATGACAATAAAGCAAGAGATTTACTAAGAGGCAGAAAGAAAAAGGAGAGATAGAGAACACCAGTCTTTAGGGAACAAATTTATTTTGATTTTTCTGAAAACATCAGAAACTGAAAAACAAGCTGAATATCTGGCCATACCAAAAGCAAAATACAAGTAAAAATAACATTTAGAAACCATGTTTAACTAAAGGGAAACATGTTTTAAAATATCAAATTTAACACTCTTTCCTCCACAGAGCAAAACAAGTTTTACTAAACCACAACACTGGAGTTTAACTGACATAATTTTTTTGTTTGTTTTTTTGCGGTACGCGGGCCTCTCACTGTTGTGGCCTCTCCCGTTGCGGAGCACAGACTCCGGATGCGCAGGCTCAGCGGCCATGGCTCACGGGCCCAGCCGCTCCGCGGCATGTGGGATCTTCCAGGACCGGGGCACGAACCCGTGTCCCCTGCATCGGCAGGCGGACTCTCAACCACTGTGCCACCAGGTGAAGCCCTGACATAATTTTTTTAAATAAAAATTAAAAGGACAAAAAGCACTCAATTCCCACCCTGGAATCTTGTCATTTATAGAATAACATGCTCAGATGTCAGTGAAAATAAACAGTTGGTAAACCTGAAAACAAATTTTCCAATGACTGAATTCAGATTCCAACAGAACACCGTACTACCTTACATTTGGGGAAGAACAGCTTTTGTCACACTAAGGTCTTACCAAATATTGATAAAAATAAATACAAAAGAGGATTAAAAACAAACTACTAAATCAAAATCTTTCTGTAGAGTAGCAGCTTTCACAAAATAAAAGGAACCCAGTTCTACAGGGTTGTACATTCTATAAGCATACAGCCAATTTTATTCCCAGAGTCTTGCACTATCAAAATAAAAGTATCTTTGTCTTGGAAAAAGTCTGATGAAGGCACCAAAATCCTATCATCCGTGTTCCCCCAATGATAGTTACAATGCTCCTATCATCCTTTCAAGATAACTTCAACTTATTAAGAGTTAACATTCTAAATATCTAAAGATATATAAGGAAGTTCCAGCCTCATCTGCATCAGCAAGGCCCTTTCTATTCTCTTTGCTCCTCCCAAATCCTTCGTTTTACCAGCAGGACCACTAGCTAGGAGGATAAAAATATATTTCCATGTTCACTAGCCAATAAACAAACATAGCCATTGGTGCAGGAAGACTTAACATTTACAATACTTCCGAACTTGTTAAAACTTAATAAAATCCAACTCCAAAAGCTAATTTCATGACCCCTTAGTATTCTCAATCCGGACATTTAATTTTGCAGCCCTCTTTGGTGTCTGTCTCTTCCATCTTTTTTCAGTTTTACCCTGGAGGAACCCTTGAAAAAACTTTCAAATTAAGGGGATCCTCAATGTATATGAGTGTGAGCACTAAGTTGAAAGATACTCTTGTTTCACAGAAATCCAGAACTGTCAGAAGAGGACTCTGAGTTCTTCCTCTTCTCTCAGTGAAGAAATCCCAGGCTGAGATTTTGGGAAAGGGTTCCTCACCCAGTCACACACCAGTGTTGGGAAAAGGAGGGGAAATGTTATTTAATTTGGTTTTGCAGTTCTGCAAGAGGAGTTTAAATAAGACCTGAGACTTGTTGCTTTCTTCATTCTCAAACCCAAGTGGCTGTGGAAACATTTCAAGAGTGCCTTATGCAACATAATTATTCCAAAGAGTCAGTTTCTTTTAATCTAAGACTCCTGTCACTTTTAAGAAGAAACATTTTTCTCCAGGCCCTTGCAGAAAACTGTTCATTTGTTCTTGCAATGAAAAAAATGTCTTCTAAATAGACTAGTTTCTGTAGCCATTCTTCATCTTCAAAGCATTTAGCAAAATCTGGCCTAGTATTTTATTGTACTTATAATTTACTGGTAATTCACCTTTCAACTCTAATATCCTGTAGAGAACTCTTCCTCTGGTAAGTACTGGATTTCTGTATGTAGGAGATTTATGTGCTCTTTGTTCAGGTTTTAGTTTGTTTTTTTTTTTTAAACATTCTTGCATAAAATGGATCTTTAATTAAGTTAACCATTTTTGCAACATTATTTAAAACTTTCTTCATTTCATCTCCAAGTTTTTAATATCAGCACTTCTCTGTGAAGAAAGCAGTGTGCTGTAACATCAACGTCAGGATTTTCTTTTACTAAAATGAGGCAAAACTTGTCATGGAGCCAGCCACTGATGGGGCACCAGGCGTACAGATGGCAGACTGTTGTTTTTCAGATATGAAGACCTATTAAATTTATACTGACCATTGTTTTGGGAGGCTCCTAGCAGGCGAAAGTTTCCTTGAATTTCCTCCTAATTTACAAATCTTGCTATAGCATGACAAATATTCATGAAATCTGTTGATTCATCAGCAACTGCTGCTGCTTTTAAACAAAACCTCTTTAGTATCATGTGACATAAGTCAATTTATTACATTGAGAGAAAAGTCTTCAATTTCTTGTACTGCTTCTTGACCTAGCATTTTAATGTTGGTACTGTTAGATTCTTACCAACTATATGATTTTTTCTTTCCTGGAAAAAGTTCTGCTACTACATAATTTGCTTCCTAAACCTTTTCACTGAACATGATTTTTTGAACAAAAGCTTTACTGTCTTGATATTCCAAAGCCATTAAAATAATTGTCTTTATTTGTCAGGGAGCTATGATTTATAGTTACAACTGCTGAAGCAAATGTTCCGTTTGTAAGTTGCATTTCACAAAGGATATGGAATGGAACAGCTTGAATAAGTCCATTTACATTGTAAAGTAGCTTACACTGTAAAGAATTTGCATGCCTTGCTGCACTAGTATACTGTAATAACTCAGAAGACTAATTCTTCATAACTAACCTCATCAGAAATATCTGTAATTTTATGCCTAGAATGAACACTTCTATCTCACACCTTGCCTCCAAAAATTGCAGCAATGCACCATCAGATTTGGTTGTAACAAATGTTACGAAAACATAAAAATGGGCATAGCTTCCACTGCAGGGAGCGCAGGTTCGATCCCTGGTTGTCGAACTAAGATCCCACATGCCTCGCGGAGCAGCCAAAGAAAAAGGCAGGCGGGGCATAAAAACTAAACAAGAAAATCACAAAAGGTACAAAAACTTCACAAAACAATACACTTCTAACCTATATGGCCCATGTTTTTGCAATGTTTACAACAAAGTGGCAGGGGACAGTTGAGCTGCTAAATGCAAAAATCCCTTCCTTAGAATGAAAATTTCCCTCTGAGTTTCGATTCACAGAGCTTGCTCACTCCCAGTCAGCTGGCAGTGCAGAAGCGGGGGAGTGGGGAAGGTAATCAAGAGGGAGAGGCCAACATCATCCTCCCGCCACCCTCCGCTCTGTGCAGTAGTGTTCACCAATTTATCCATAGCCTCTTCTAGCTCAACCAAATGCACACTGCCATATAGGGCTAAAAGATCTCTAACAAAGCTATTAACGGGGCTGCTCAATTATTGTGAGTACAGCATTATGCAGCACACAAACTCAAAAACAATATTTTTAGTAACAATTTTATATAGAATCCCAGCAACATCTCACAGGACCGCAGTTGAGAAATCCACCTCCAACACCAAATGATTTCTTTTCCTATGAAAGGTCATTTCCATGTGACTCAGATCCTTCTGTGACTTGACTTGCAAGTTCAGGTTTAGCGGCCCCCTCACTCACCACATGTGTCTCAGATACTGGTTCTGTCTGACCCAGCTCCTCACTATCCTCTGGTACCACCTGCTGGTTATTTTTTCCTTCTGCTGCGTCCTTTTGATTTGATTTGTCGCCAGATTCCAATTTAGCTTCTTTCCCATTTCCTGTTAGCGCTGCCTGCTTTGCATTAAGCTGTGACGAGTCCTTGGCACTCTTCACCACCTCCTGGAGATTGTATTTTCTGAACAACGTGTAATCTTTCACAACACTCAGGCAACAGACAGCTTTAATGATTTCTACTACCACTGTGTACTGTGGATTGGTAAGATCTACTTTATTTTCCGAATTGAGGCTGCCTACTATTCCTGTAACAAAAATAACAGGAAAACAGGCTAAGAAGGATACCTTTAAGCTTGGCGGATACAAAAACAATCTTTCATCTCCTCCTATTTAGAATTGTTAAAACAATATGTATATACTAGTCCACTCATCAAATTCCACTCTTCTACATGGACTTCCATCAAATTCCCTGTATGCTTTCAATAAATAAATACAAATAAAATCCTGAGACACTTAACAACAGCACTTTTTTCCCCAAAGAAAATTCAATCTTGATTTGGAAAAGACTTTAGTATCTAACTACCAAAAAAAATCTCATACCCAACATATTGAAAAGTTAGGTTTGATATTATTTAAGAGCATTTTAATATACTTGTTCTACACTCAAAAATGTAAGCCTTAAATCTCAAAAAAAAAAAAATCTTATAAACAAGTATTTACCATGGCACACCTATGTAAAATCACTAAGAGAAACATACCTGCCAATTCTTTGATAACTTCTTCTCTATTCATGTGACTGTTATTTCGAGATTTATATACAATCTGAAATGTCCCTTTGTTTGGAGCTTTAAACCAGGGTTCCAAAAATGTTTCTGCATATTTTTTCATATCTTCTAAGAAAGCCTTGCATGTGCCTGAGATGGGTAACATTCGTAGAATAACCCGGGTCTTCTTTTTCTTGGTTTTGTATATATCTTGGAGAATATGATGCACCAATTTCTCAGGTTCTAAAATAAAAAGAAAAACTCAGCACAGAACAAACAGGTAAGTTTAAGAGTTCTCATTTTAAACTCTTCAAACTCTCTAAAATGAATTTTCATTGGCAGTAACATAAATTGACAGTAGAGTAGAAAAAATCATCATAATGGATTTTAAACAAGTTTAACCAACCATTTTTCCCAATTAATATTTCTTTGGTGCCTACTCTGTATTAATACTGTATCTCATATTTTAACTCTGCTTTTATCAAAAACAATTGTTCCTGAAGACACTGGAGTTAACTTATTTGTGATGCCTAATTTATCTGATGGCAACACCATGCTGTTGTTTTCCTGTGTCAGCAGCAACTATCGAAGTAATAAACATTAAATAGTACATGCTTTTTTACAAAAACAAAACAAAAATCTGCAAGTCACTTAAAAAGATTTAATCAATCCATTAGCTAAGTTTGTACAGAAGTCTAGATTTCAGACCTCAGAGGAGCCCCAGAGCCATGAATGCACAAGATCATAATGTAGTACTCAGGAGGCATCCTGACTATATACAAGTCTGTTTTGGGCTGCTTGGTGTTTTCAATATTTTTAAAGTAGTTAGCTACATTTAAAAACCTAGAAACTTCTCCAGATTTCCAACTTCTTTTGAAAAATCAGAAGATCTGGCTCCCCTAAGACTACATTCCCAAATGACTGGAGCCATTCCAAACTGCCTGGGGTTGAGTAGCAGCTGCTCCTTTTAGACAGAACCGTGTATTCTTGTTTTGCCTAAAGTTACATACAGATAAAGTGGCAAAGCCAGGTTTCTACTCCTAAGCCCTATGTCCACCACCCCATTCTACCTCTCCATATGCCTAGTGCTAACACAGTGTAGAGAGGATGCGATCAAATGATTAACTGAGCCACGCCCATCAAGCCATTTTGTAGGCAGTGTTCTCGGAGACAGGTGTCCAGATATTACAGGATCAATCATCTTAAAATGTATTAGTCAGACACACCTATCCCAAGTGTCCTGATGAAGACTACATTATTTGCTCCACTCTCCACTGACTGGAATCTTCTCAGCCTCATCTCTGTAGACGCCTTAATGTCACCAACTTCTTTCTTCAAGGCGGCCTCCACATCATCATCTTCTGCCTCACTTCCAGAGGGTTGCTGATCCTTGTCTGCAAACTGTTTGCATAAAACTAATGAGCAGAAATGCCACAACAGCTTATGTTAAAAGCTCTTAATTAACTACTCATGTGAAACCCCCAGTGGCAGATGATTCAATATTGACAATAAAGCTTTTTATTCAGACACCATTCCCTCCAAAATGTGGAGGAAGAAGGAAGTTCACTCAGACTGTGGTACATATCATTCGAAAATGTTTTCTAAAGCATCTTGACAGTCTGGGGCAGAGGGAAATGTGCTGGTCAGATGAATCATTTCAGGGTGGACCTTAATCCTATCAATAGATGTGACTGCACCTTATATGACACTCTCCTTTCATGAGACTGAACTGAATAATTATGAAGTTAAAAATCCTTACTCCTGTTCTACTGAAATAGTTCAAGAACTTGCTCAAGCTGTCAGTGTAGACAAGACACGCACTTGTTGCCCACTCGGCTCCACTAATGGGATTGCCAATCAGGCACTAATGGTAATTTTACACATTTATGGAGATTTTATTGTATACCAGGATGTTATTTTATGTACATATGAAATTTTTATTATTATTATTATTTTTTGGTGGTACGCGGGCCTCTCACTGCTGTGGCCTCTCCCGTTGCAGAGCACAGGCTCCGGACGCGCAGGCTCAGCGGCCATGGCTCACCGCTCCGCGGCACGTGGGATCTTCCCGGACCGGGGCACTAACCCGTGTCCCCTGCATCGGTAGGCGGACTCTCAACCACTGCGCCACCTGGGAAGCCCCATATGCAATTATTTTAGCCAACCTTCTTAAGTCCTATCATTATTCTCTTTTTTACCTAGCTCAGCAGAATTAATAACATGCCTATCCCCTGAGCTAGTAAATGACAGTACGTGAATTTAAATGCCCTCTGTACTATGCTCCTCCACTTAATTCCTTGGGGTGTGCATGTGTGTACTGGTCCAAATCCTAAGACAATAATATAATTATTTCCAAAATGGGACAATGAGACTTTATACGGTATTGTTTCAAAAAGTTCTTACTTTTTGAAATGTATTTTTATATGCATTTAAGAAGTAACTAGCACTAGTAAGTACTAAAAACACTATTTTAGAGATGTTATTGCTTAGGACAAACACATTACTACAGCCATAATGTTCAAATGGTGGTAAGGTATGGCAAAAACCTTAAGGACGAATGAAGTGTGCCCTTGTGAACTTGGACCAGCTAGTACCTACCTAACCTACTTCAACCTCAGTGTCCCAGTGAGCAACACTTCACAAAGCTACGATGAGAAGTAAATGTCTCTGAAAGAGCTTCAGAAACAAGGCCTGAACCGCAGGAAGCAATCTATACATGGGAGCAACCGTGATTAATGATGGGGAAAAAAAGCCCAAAAGTGCAAACATTTAAGCACAAGACCGGGTAAGGGTCGGGAGCCGAGACCTTGCGGGGGGGGGGCGGAGAGGACACAGAGGCGAGGACACGCCCCCTCACCGCCACTCAAGCTGCCAACCTCGCGCATGCGTATACAGGGAGCCGGCCTGCCACCCTTCCCTCCTCCCTCAAGCCCGCCCTCCCCGGGGCTGGTACCTTTTCTGGACCATACATGTCGTCTCCGTATTCGTTGAGCAGGCTGTAGGCCTCCTCCACGCACTTGCGCTCGTTCATGTTACAGGTGATGAGAATGCCCTGTAGCCCGGGCTCCAGCTGCCGGGGCCCGCCGCCATCGCAGCGCCGAGCCCGTTTGGCCTGCGCGTACTGAGCCTTGCCTTTGCGCTTCCCGCCGCCAGGCTGAGGAGACTGCTGGACGGGGGACGCCATGGTACGTGAGAGCTGAGGCAAGCAAGAAACGTGCTTTTCCACGGCCCTCGCGCCCTCACTTTTGCTGGCGCAGGCTGATTACGTCAGGTGTGCGCGATTACCTCACCTAGTCCCGCCTCCAAGCCGCATTTCCGGCTCCGCCGGGTCCTAAAGCCAGTGGGCGGCAGGCTGCCGAGAGGTGGCGTGAGGCCCGAGCCTCGCCAGGATTGACAGGCACTGGCTTTCACCTCACCGCCGGAAAAAGGGGTTTCCCTAGAGAAGTGGCCTGCCTGCCGCAGGTGGAGGCGGCTTTGCAGCCATTCCAAAAGTGGCGGTAGTGGCACTTTCCAGAACGTTGATGCCGGTTCAAGCCTCCTAGATTCCGCAACCATCCTTAGCACCTGTTCCCCCAGCCTACCCTATAATTCTGTCAGCTTCCCAAAAGTTCCCAATAAATTCCTTTTCAGCCTAAATTTGCCAGAATATGTTTCTATGTGACTTAACAACCAAGAATGGTGGTTTGTCACACTGCTTTCTCTGGGGGTTTATCCCTAGTCTCAGCAACTATCATGTTAATATATTATCTTTCAAATATCGTTGAAAAGATGCCACTCTTGAAGAATGTGTTCAGGAGGAGTAAGTGGTCCCCACACTCAGCCCCAACTACTCCTCAGGTACAAAGTTGTTGCCAGATTTCAGTTACTACAAATCCTAGAGGAGGTAATCTGCAAAAGGGGCACCGACCTGAGAGTCAATAATCTTTGATTCTAACCCCAGATTTGCCATTATTTCCAAAAATCTTATCACCATCTCATTTTTTCTTTCATCTTTGCTTCTGCCTTTACTTTTCAGAGTGTCATCTGTGGAGATTGCATAGCATATATTTCTGGAGGTCCTGAGTTGCTTGTGAAAGGCAGTCTCGTTACACTGGCCTTGCTGTGGTGTCAGGAGGCATAGAGAGAGCTGGCTGGAAAACTTTTTTCTTTTCATCCTCAGTGCCTAGCATAGTGCCTTGCCCATAGTAGGTGCTCGAAAATGTTTTTGAATTGAATTCCACCCAAAAAATGTTCAATAAACAAAAAAGGTTAAGACCCATGCTGTTGAAAGGGAAAGTACGCCCCAGTCCTGATCCCATTAAACCATGTCATAGAAGCTGGAAAACAGCATTGGTCTCCCCCAGAACCTCTCTTTCACTAGGTGAATTTCAGTTGCCCATACACTACCCTCTGTCCTTAGGATCTTAGAAGTTAGCATACAGATAAAAGTTAAGATACGTAGTTTGACCCCTAAGCATATTTGAGTCCTACATGCTGGAGGTGCAAATCAGGAGGCAAACTTGAAAACCAAACTCTGTTGTATTTCACGTTTGCTATGTTGGGAGAAACCCTATTAGGTGAGAAAAATATGCAAACTTGAAACCCCCAGTCTAGATATCAGAATTATATAAATTTCCCCCTCATCCAGTGGCAACTTCACATTGACACTTCCACTTTCTCCTGAACTAGGCCCTTAATCCAGCTCTAAATAACTCAGCCTGTGTTTATTCTTGATTTTTCTTTATTCTTTTTCATTTTTTTCGTCATGACTATGACTTCATTATTTCATTTAGAGAGAGATTTCCTTGGCAATGCTGGAAACACAATTGTACACAGTTTCTGCTTATGTGAACTTTCACCTCCTTAGGGCACCAATCATGGTCAGTGGACTAATACCTATCACTGGACACTAAGGGCTCTATGATGTGGCTTGTAAACCCCTCTTCTGGCTCCTGTATTTGTGTTTTTTAAAGAAGAAATGTTGACATTATAGAAAGTGGCACTTGACATCTTGTGGAGTGTATAATGGTGCTCTGAGGAATTTGCCTTTTATTCTAACCTATTTGCTTCACATATTCAGGAGGGCTTACAGTCCAACAAGTGAGGGGTTGGTGTAAGACATTCTAAATTTCCTTTTGCTTTATCTTCCTAACCTTCAAAGTTACTACCATTTAACTTATACTTGTATGTTCAGTACAGAATCCGTTCTGGCCCTGAGCACCACACTCTTAGATACCCTTCATGTTCTGACCTCGCTATCCATCCAGGGTTTCCTGCCTTATTCTCTTGATACCCAGCATCTTCAGATAATAGATGTTCTGATACTGAACCCCAGTATCCTCCTGACTTGATTGCTCAACACCTGCCACCTTCAGAGTCGGTATCATGTAAGATTTAAGAGCCCAAATTCTAAAGTCAAATCAAGTTCAAATCCCAGTTCTGCCATGCCCAGGCTGTGGAAGTCCGAGCAAGTTACCTAAGTCAAGTTTCTTCATTGACTTTAATGGAAAAACACTTTAATGGAAATGATAATACCCACATCATGGGCTACTGGGAAAATTCATTAAGGTCAGGCATGACAAGTGCTAAGCTCATAGTTACTGTTCAACCAATGTGGACTTGAAAACAGTTGTGGCTCATCAAAGCCTAGATTTTTTTTTTTTTTGGCACTAGTATCCATTCCCCAATCCAGTCTCCTAAATTCATTATTTCTCTCTTAATCTCTTATTTCAATGTTTCTTTTGTATGTGTAACGTATTGAAAGTTAAATTTAATCCTTTTAGGAAAGAAGCTAGAAGGGAAATAAATCAAAAAATAAAATAGTGCAAAGTAAAATAAGATAAAATACATAACACCTGCATGCCCTTACCTCTGCCAGTTGGCTCCTGCCAATATTTGATTGAATGACACCCCAGGTGTTTCACTGGATTTGTCTCCTTAGCTGACAGCGCTTGTGTCATACTTGCACTTTCATTACACCTGCAAGCTACTTAAGAAAGATGTCCAACAGACTCATCCCACAGGCTGGAACCTAAATTTGAACGCATGTGAACTTGGGTCTATCCCTGGAGAACCACATTTGGCCTGGCTCTTTGCTCCTATGTGCCTCTTCACTCAGCCCTACTGGGTGTTCAAAACTCCTGATCCTGGCCTCCCCCAGTTTGCTTCATCCCACCATTGCTGGAGTCTCAATTTTGACAGGTATGCTTCTCTAAGGCAAATTTTGCATTTTGTGGACCTAGGTTCTTAAAGGCAAAAGTGAATGAATCTTTTTTTCCTCCAATTTTCTTCTCCAATTTTATACCCTATACATGTATGAATCTTTCTTAAAACTTTTCCTGATGTTTCATGGGTACTCTCTCCCTACTCATTTGAGATTTTGTTTAATAATCTACATTTAAATTTAGTTGTTTTATTATTTAGTTCTACTTCTTTGAGTATTTCTAGATCCCCGTCCTGCTTCTTACTTCCACTTTATTATTTAATTTATTTTTATTTTTGGCTGCGTTGGGTCTTCATTGCTGCACACGGGCTCTCTCTAGTTGCAGCGAGTAGGGACTACTCCTGGCTGTGGTATGTGGTGCTTCTCATTGTGGTGGCCTCTCCTGTTGTGGAGCACAGGCTCAGTAGTTGTGGCACGTGGGCTCAGTAGTTGTGGCTCACAGGTTCTAGAGCGCAGGCTCAGTAGTTGTGGCACACGGGCTTAGTTGCTCCGTGGTATGTGGGATCTTCCCAGACCAGGGCTTGAACCCGTGTCCCCTGCATTGGCAGGCGGATTCTTTTTCTTTCTTTTTTTTTACATCTTTATTGGAATATAATTGCTTTACAATGGTGTGTTAGTTTCTGCTTTATAACAAAGTGAATCAGTTATACATATACATATGTTCCCATATCTCTTGCATCTCCCTCCCTCCCACCCTCTCTATCCCACCCCCCTAGGTAGTCACAAAGCACTGAGCTGATCTCCCTGTGTTATGCGGCTGTTTCCCACTAGCTATCTATTTTACGTTTGGTAGTGTATATATGTCCATGCCACTCTCTCACTTTGTCACAGCTTGCCCTTCCCCCTCCCCATATTCTCAAGTCCATTCTCTAGTAGGTCTGTGTCTTTATTCCCGTCTTGCCCCTAGGTTCTTCATGACCTTTTTTTTTTTCTTAGATTCCATATATATGTGTTAGCATACAGTATTTGTTTTTCTCTTTCTGACTTACTTCACTCTGTATGACAGACTCTAGGTCCATCCACCTCACTACAAATAACTCAATTTCGTTTCTTTTTATGGTTGAGTAATATTCCATTGTATATATGTGCCACATCTTCTTTATCCATTCATCTGTTGATGGACACTTAGGTTGCTTCCATGTCCTGGCTATTGTAAATGGAGCTGACAGGCAGATTCTTAACCACTGCACCACCAGGGAAGCCCCTTACTTCCACTTTAATCAATGCTCCTAAGAATGAATCCCTAATGGTAGAATCTCAGGCAGTTTTATAACTTAGAAATGTTTCCATTTGCAATTCCAATCATACTATGAACTGCACATTCCACCAATACATAACACTAGTCTTGAATAATACACTAATGCAAGAAGTATAAATTCAGAGTAGGTATAGTATGTATTGGGTTGGCCAAAGTAAAATGTTACGGAAAACCCTGAACGAACTTTTTGGCCAGCCCAATATTTAGGAGCCCAGGGTAACTCAGGTATAGAGGATCTTTTAGCACAGATGAGGCCAAATAAGAATGATCTACATGAGTACTCAGTTTGAATAATTTGTATTTAAATTAAAAATTGGAGGGAAGTTGGAACTTCCTTGGTGGTCCAGCAGTTGACTCCATGCTCCCAATGCAGGGGGCCTGGGTTCAATCCCTGGTCAGGGAATTAGATCCTGCATGCTGCAACTAAAGATCCCACGTGCTGCAACTAAAGATCCTGCATGCCACAACGAGGATCCCACATGCCACAACTAAGAACTGGCACAGCCAAATAAATAAATAAATATTTTTTTAATTGAAGGGAAGTCAATTAGAATACAGCATTCAGTGTACAGATGAACAGAGAGACAAACTAATTGGGAACACACTTTGAAAGTCCAACAGTCTTGGGTTTAAATACTAACTCCACTACTTTGCTAGCCTTATGACCTTGGGAAAGTTAACTGCTCTGAACTTCGTGTTCCTCATCTGTAAAATGGGAATAGCTATAATATACACCTTATAGGTCGTTGTGAGTATTGACTAATTCATGCCAGTCTCAGATAAAAATATTCAATAAATGTTAGCTGCTGCTGTTTTGTTGTAGCTGTTGCTAATTGGAAGGTTTGATGAGGGTAATTTTTATCAAACCAGAATTGAGTTTAAGGCCCAGGCTTTTTGTGTTGGTCAGTTGGCCCTGAAGTATCTCCAGTCACCATTTACTGATTCCCAGGACCTGAGAGATACCTTATTATATCTTAGTGTGTGAATATGGAAAGATTTACAAGATACATTGGAAACTGGGGATAAAAGTCAAAGTGAGGTATGTGTAGTATGAACCAATTCATGTTTTAAAAGGAAATACATATGTGCATATAAGATGAATGGATAAAGAAGATGTGGCACATATATACAGTAGAATATTACTCAGCCATAAAAAGAAACGAAATTGAGTTATTTGTAGTGAGGTGGATGGACCTAGAGTCTGTCATACAGAGTGAAGTAAGTCAGAAAGAGAAAGACAAATACTGTACGCTAACACATATATATGGAATTTAAGGGGAAAAAATGTCATGAAGAACCTAGGGGTAAGACAGGAATAAAGACAGACCTACTAGAGAATGGACTTGAGGATATGGGGAGGGGGAAGGGTAAGCTGTGACAAAGTGAGAGAGTGGCATGGACATCTATACACTACCAAACGTAAAATAGATAGCTAGTGGGAAGCAGCCGCATAGCACAGGGAGATCAGCTCCGTGCTTTGTGATCACCTAGAGGGCTGGGATAGGGAGGGAGGGAGGGAGACACAAGAGGGAAGAGATATGGGAACATATGTATATGTATGACTGATTCACTTTGTTATAAAGCAGAAACTAACACACCATTGTAAAGCAATTATACTCCAATAAAGATGTAAAAAATAAACATATATATATATGTGTGTGTGTGTGTGTTTAAATGGAATACTACTCAGCCATAAAAAGGAATGAAATCCTGCGATTTGTGACAACATGGATTGAACTTGAGGGTATTATGCTAAGTAAAATAAGGCAGACAGAGAAGGACAAATACCATATGATTTCACTCATATGTGGAATATAAAACAAACAAACAAATAAAATAAATGAAAAGAAACTCATAGATGCAGAGAACCAAATAGTGGTTACCAGAGGGTAAGGGGGTTTAGGGTGGGTGAAATGCAAAAGGAGTCAACTGTGTGCTGATGGATGGTAACTAGTCTTATGGTAGTGATCACTCTGTAGTGTACACAGATGTTGAACTATAATACTGTACACCTGAAAATTATATCATTAAAAAAATATCGGGGCCCCAGAGACCTGTGGGACTATCACCAAAAAAAAAAAAGAAAAAAATGTAACATTTGTATCATCAGAATCCCAGAAGTTGAGAAAGCTAGGGCAGGGCTGCAAAATTACTCCAAGAAAGAATGGTTTAAAAGTTCTAAACTTTGGCAAGAAAAATAACCTATAGAATTTAGCAATATATAAAAATAATTATACACCAGGACCAAGTGGGGTTTATTCCAAGGAAGCAAGGCTGTTCAATATTTGAAAATCAATCAATGTAATCTACCTTATTAACAGGCTAAAGAAGAAAAATCACATGATGGTATTAATTGGTGCAGAATAGGCATTTGCCAAAATTTAAGACTTATTCATGATAAAAACTCTCTGGAAAATAGGAATGGTGTAGGAGAACTTCCTACACTTGATCAAGTTTTTTGTACATGCTCTTTATCAAGTTGAACATGAAAGACTGAATGTTTTCCCACTAATATCAGGAACAAGGCAGGGATGTCTGCTCTCAACACGCTTAATCAACATAGTGCTGGAAATTCTAGGCAGTCTAGTAAGGCAAGAAAAGGAAGTAAAAGGCATATAGATCTAAAAGGAAGAAGTAAGCCTGTCCCTATTTGCAGATGATATAATTATCTACATGGACAATCCCAAGGAATCAACAACAAAAAAACTCCTAGAACTAAAAAGGGGCCAATAAATTCCTCATTTTGTTTAAGTGAATTTGACTTGGGTTTTTGTCATTTGTAACTCAGTCATTTATTTATTTATTTACCCATCAAATATTTATTGAATGCCTAAAATTTGCCAACAACTGTTCTAGGCAATAGTGATACGTCCGCAAACAAAACAAACGCTTACTCATAAGGGTGGTAGTAAGAGATGTAAAAAGTTAAAACAGGTTAAAGAGACAAAAATGAGGGATGCTATTTTAGAAAATGTGATAGGGAAGACCTCTTTGATAGGACATCTCATACAATGAGGGATTTGGTAAAGGGGATATCCCAGGGAAGAGTGTTCTAGGCAGTGGGATCTGTAAGTTCAAAGATCCCAAGGCCAGGACATGTGTATGTTTCAGGAAAAGAAAGGGGGCTGATGTGGATGCAGCAGAGTGAGGGAGAAGAGGAGAGGGCAGTGGGTCAGAGGTGACATTGTGCCAGATCATGCAGTTTCTTGTAAGGACTTGAGTTTTTACCCGGAGTAAACTAGGAAGTGCTGAAGGATGTGAGCAGAAGAGCAACCTGATAGCATTTATGCTTTGTCCTGACCAGTTCAACAGGCCAAAAGATAAATACAGCTACTGGTTCACTGAGACCTAAAGCAACCTACACCTTACTTTCTTTCCTTTCCATTCAAAACAGCTTTATGTCTTCTTCCACCCCTTTTTCTTTCCTTCTTCTGAGAGAAAACTTCCTCAATCCCTTTACCGGACTAACCTCTCCAGCAACTTCATGGACACTTTTCCTCCTGTAAATACATTACTTTCCCAGCCCCCCAGAAGCTTATGGTGTATGTAAATCATTAACTATAAAAGGGATAACCTTGGGGGATTGTGTAAACTTCCAGCATAAATTTAGCCCAGAACTTCTGCTCCTCCCTCCAGAATGTCTCCACCAATCCAGGCAAGGCACTCTGGGTATATCTTACTTCTTCCAACTGTCAGACTACTTTTCCCTCTTCTTTTGCTTACTACCAGGACCAAAGCAGATGTGAGAGTTCAAGTTTCAGGGATGCTCTCCTAGGAAGCAGATCTGCCATCATCTCCAGCTGTGTCGGAATCTGTCACTTTAGCGAGCATCACCTTATTTGTCTCCTATGTAAGGTTTTCTGGGCTGGCACATGTACTTTTGAGCAAAGATAACAAACAAGCAAACAAAACCAACAAATCGAATGCGCTCACTGAAATCTTGGGCAGCTGGGGTGTTGCTATCAGAATTTCTCAGTTGTTGTATAATACTATCTAGTAAGTAACCAGGAGTATGTACACATAAAAGGCTATAAACAGAGCAGCTGAGTTTTTTCATTTTAAGCTTTTTGTGCTATTTAATTGTTTAAAAACTATGTCCATATGTTAACTTGTTAAACTGTTTTAGAGGGGCTTCCCTGGTGGCGCAGTGGTTGAGAGTCCGCCTGCCAAGAGAGGCCCGTGTACCGCAAAAAAAAAAAATGTTTTAGAAAAAAATTCATTTGAGTCCAAGTAGCAACTGAGTTTTTCACTGTACTGTCTACTTAACTCCCTACCCTGCTCAGTGGCAAATAGGAATCCATCTTCTGCATCATCCAGAAAGTATGCAAACTACCTCTAGGAAACTTTGAGAAACATATGCATGCAAACTCAGGGAAATAACCTGGGGGCAGCCACTTTTCTCCATTAGGTGATCAAGCATAGATCTAAAAACTCTGTATAGAAGTTTACATCAGGGTCTTGTTAGGTTGGGGAGAATAGTAGGGGTTTTGTCTTGCTTTGAGGCCATATATGCCAAGCCACTGTTATTACTTGGATTACTTGATGGGGAAAGTATTTATGGAGATGTGGGGAGATGAACACCCCCTTGGCACTGCTGTTTAGATGGATGTAGAGGTTGCATTTCAGGTGAGACCTTAAATACATTCAAAAACCCGTCTGACCAGTAGTGGTACTGTTTCTATTAGAAGAGTTTTCTATGACTCAGTATAAAAATCTGGACTTACACTGGGAAACTTGTCTCAGCTCTTTCACCTACAAAGAATATTAGAAGCCTGGAAAATGTATGTTATGAAATGCTAAAGTCACTGAAAAGACAGGAAAAGAACTTTGTTGGGAAAAAGGCAGTCTTAACAGTTTTGATGACAAGGATGTTGAGATTTTCTTTTCGGTGGAACAGAATGGTTAGGCTCGTTTTAAGCTCCAAATGACTGGTCAGTTTTCTTTTCAACGTATGTTTGAAGGATTCTGAATGCAGTGGAGAAAATAGTTTGAAATTTTCACTTTAATTGCAAAATAATGGAAATAATTCAAATGATGATTGATAGGGGACTGGCTTAAGATATTATGGTACAGCTGTTCAATGGAATGCCATGCAGCTGTTTAAAAAACAAAACAAAAAAGCAAAATGAGGAAGATCTCTGTGTACTGATATGGAAAGCCATCCAAAGTTTTATTCTTAGAAAAAAAAATTTAATGGACGAAGCAGTGTATATTTTAGGCTACATGTTATATAAAAGTGGTGGAGAAAAAAGAAACTAACAGTCATTTACTTGAATACACATAAAGAAACCCTGAAACGATACATAGAAATAATAATAGTCATTTTCTGAGGAAGTGAGGGTGGGATGAAACTGACCAGCTGTGAGACTGGGGGTGGGAGGCAGATTTTTCACTGTGTACCTCGTATGATTTTTGAAGCATTTGAAGATATTATGCCCCAAAATTAAAAACAAAGTTACAACACTAAAATCTTAGTGGTGACTACTTAACTTCGTCTTTCCCACTGAAGTAAGTTGTTAATTCTGTTAAGAAGGGAGAGACCTGCCGAATGTGCAGGATGTAACTTGCCATCAAAGAGCAGAGAAGGGTGGTCCCTCTTACTCAACCCCCACTGCCAAAAAGAATGATGCTTGAAGATTCAGGGGCTTATTTCTGTTCTAAAGAGCAGCCTCTTCTAGAGCCTGAGAGAACTGCCAAGGGATCTCTGGTTAACACTTTTGTTCCCACAGCCCTCAGATAAGAGAACAGTGACGCGTAATACTTTACTAAACCTGAACTTTTAGAAAAATCTTATTTTGGGAATGCTTCCTCTCAATTTTCCTGCATATTAATGTTTCATATCACTCCAGTTCTGAGCTGTTATCAATATAGATTAGCACTATCCACAAGAATTTTCTGCAATGATAGAAATGTTTTGTGACTGCACTGACCTGTATATGGTAGCCACTGGCCACATGTGGCTATTAAGCCCTTGAAATGTAGCTGGTGTGGCTGAAGAACTGATTTTTAAATAGTATTCAAATTAATCTAAATTAGCCACATATGAACAGTGCAAGTAGTCATACATTTCTGGTTAAAGCAGGAGAGGCACTTCTCAGGTCTGCTATAATTCTGAGTTATTGGGAAAAAAACCAAAAACTGTGTGCAAAAGTTCTGCCTTCTGAAAAAGTCATTTACTGATTCAGCAAATATTTATTAAGCACTTACTATGGGTCAAATGCTATTATAATTCCCATGAACGTAACAAACAACGCCCATACCCTCAAAGACTTTACATTCTAGTGCAAAGATTAGCAAACTATGGCCCGTGGGCTAAATCCAGTCCTCCCCTTGCTTTCGTACAACAAGTGAAACAAGAATGATTTTTGCATTTTTAAATATTTGGAAAAAATCAAAAGAGGAATAACAATCCATGACACATGAAAAGTACCTGAAATTCAAGTTTCAGTAGCCATAATTCGTTTTTTTAGTAACACAGTTACGCTTATTTATTTATGTGTTGTCAGTGGCTGCCATCTCAACCAGAATGGAGCTGAGCTGTTGCAACAGAGATCAAAGGGCCCACAAAGCCTAAAATATTTATTATCTGGCCCTGTACAGAAAAAGTTTGCTGACTCCTGTTCTAAGGGATAGTAATATGCTAGGCACCATGATAAGCACTTTGCATGCATTATCTCATTTAATCTTTGGGATGACTCTCTGAGGGAGGTTCTATTAGTCTCTACGTTGGTAAAATGTAAAATTGGGGCCTGAAAATGGGTATTTCTAACAAGTTTCCAGGTGACGCTGTTGCTGCTCGTTCACGGATCACAACCTATAGATCAGTGATTCTCTGCCTTGGTTGCACATTAGAATCCTCCGAGGAAATTTTTTAAAATGTGATTCCCAGGCCCTAACCCCAGAGATTCTGATTTAATTGCTTCATGTCCCAAGCATCAGTACATTTATAAAGCTTTCCTCATGACTCAAATATATAACCAGGGTTGAGAATCACTACTCTAATGAAATCCTACTGAACTATAGTAAAGAGAAAATTCAAAGACCAACGGTCTAGTTCTAACTCTCATATCACATTAAAGCAAGTTGCTTCCCCTCTCTGGGGCCGTGTTTTCTTTGCAGGTGAAAAATGAGTAGGCTCAAATCAGATGATCTCAGAGGGCTCAATCTCACTGCCTTGTCAGGTCCTCACACAAATAGGTTGGAGAGTCAGAAGAAGTACCCAGGTCTCCCCATGCATTGGGTGCAACAGAATGCTGCCCAAATGCCAGGTCCATTTAGGCTAAAATTTATGGCTGGCGTCCATTATTAATTATTGTTTGGCAATTTATCAATACAGAAATGCTTCCACATAGATACTCTGCCTTACATACCATACAGTTAGAATTGCAGTTAAAAATGATGATTTAATGATTGTGAGAGTAGTGTTTCATTGTAGGAAATTCAGAAGATTACAGAAAGTATAAAAGAGAAAACCCTATAATCCCTAGAACAGTGTTTTTAAACAGCCTCATTTATGAGACCTCAGCCAACTAAATGCCATTGTGATCAAATGATTTCCCACAGAAGCCGGGAAGGCTGGGTGGCCCAGAGAGGCCTCCCCGACAAAAGTCCTGAAGGCTAAAGCCCTATTACTATATCTCTGGTAAAGAAACTCCAAGCCTGGACTCAAAGATAGCGTGGGCTCCTATTTGGAGTATGGGAACCGTACCCTATAAACTAGAGGATCTTTGACAGTGCTTTCATGCATAGTTGGTACTGAGCTACCTCAGTTTCTTCATCTATGGATTATCCACTGTGAAAAATTCTCCTAAACATTTCTGCACTCCTTTTGAAATCTGTAGGTGTAAGATATTAGATTAAAAGCTTAACCCTTTGCTTTCACTGAGAGTAACTGGGTAACCCAGATCTTTACTTCTTTAGAAATGTATATGGGAGGCAATAGCCTTAGTAGTCAGAAGAATGGGCTGGGACCAGACAGTTCTGGGTTCAAAGCCAACCAATGCCTCTGTTACAGACCGAATGCTTGTACCCCACTCCAAACCAGTTCTTATGTTGAAGCCTTAACCTCCAATGTGATGGTATTTGGGGATAGAGCCTTTGGAAGGTATTAGGTTTAGATGAGGTCATGACAGTGAGGCCCCTGATGGGATTAGTATCTTTCAAGAAGAAGAGAGACCAGAGCTCGCTCTCTCTCTACCATGTGAGGACACAGAGAGAAGGCAACAATCTGCAAGCCAGGAACAGAGCCCTCACCAGATAACTGAATCAGCCGGCAGCTTGATCTAGGACTTCCCAGCCTCCAGAACTGTGAGAAATAAATGTCTGTTGTTTAAACCACACAATGTATGTTATTTTGTTATGGCAGCCAGAGGTGACTGAGACAACCTCTTACTCATCATTTTCTCTATCTGCAAACAGACGATCTTATCCACTTCACAGGGTTATGCTGAAGATTTCATGATAAATTGTATGTAAGTAAGACACTGAGCAAAGTGTTTGGAACATAGTGAGTTCTCAGAAAATGGTACTTTTATGATGATAAACAATAATAAAACTTAGTTGTTTGGAGACATGGCTACCTTCAAGCCAGAAACAAATGCATGTCTTTCTGCTTGTCTTTTAGATGAGTTGGTCTCTGTAGAAATCCTGAGTGCTAAAACATTCAGCAGGACTGAGGCTAGCTCTTGTCACCATGCAGATATTACTTCGTGCCAAGTATTTTCAGGGCCTAGCAATTCCTTGTTCTTTGAGAGCATTGCATAAAGATTATAGAACAGTAATCCCTCAGGATTTCTCCAACTATGAATCCATGAAGCAGGACTTTAAACTAGAGATTCCAGAGTATTTCAACTTTGCTAAAGATGTCCTAGACCAATGGACCAATATGGAAAAGGTTGGAGCAAGGGCCAGTCAGACTGCAGTTTCTTAACTGTGAGTGATTTTACCCCAAGGGACAGTTGACAATGTCTGGAGACAATTTTGTTGCCACGACTTGGGGGAGGGTGTGTGCTAATGGGTAGAGGCCAGGGGTGCTGCTAAATATCCTGTAATGCACAGGACATCTGGTTCAACATGTTAAGAGTTCCATGGTCGAAAAAGCTTGGGTTACAAAAATGTACGATTATAGGTTAATTTTTTAAAAAACAAAAAGGAGTAGAGTGAAAAGTGAATCCAAGAGTAAGAAATGGTAGGAAATGAGGCATAGAAAGTGCATTGAGAGAAATACAGAGGGATGCAAGAATTCTAACTTTATGGAAAGAAAAAGGCTAAATGAGAAATGATGTATGCTGGAAGAAGTGACATGGCTCCCAACATCTAGAAATAAGGACTCCAGAGTTATTCCCAAATACTACAAGTATGTCCTAACTAATGACCTGTGAATTTTCTTCAGAGAAAATATACCACTAAGTCAGCTGAAACAGAATTTAGCTGCACAACCACCTTTAAATCTATGACTGATTTGTCTTTCCGCAGGCTGGAAAGAGACCTTCCAATCTAGCCTTCTGGTAGATAAATGGAAATGGAGAAGAAGTGAGATGGAGTTTGTAGAATGGGATCTTTTTCAAGGAAATTTGCAAATATACTTACAGAAGCCTGTGCCCTGCAAAGGGGAGATCGAGTAATTGTGATTCTGCCCAGGATCCCCGAATGGTAGCTTGCATATGTAGCCTGTCTGCAAACAGGCTAGTAGTGTTTGCGATCTGATCATATTTAAACTATGGTGGATGAGAGATTTTCCAAAACGTGTAAGTAATCACGAGACATTTGTTTTGGCAAATTATTTGAGGAACTATACAAAATATAGTATTATTCTCACGAACCTTGGAAATGTGTTGGAAACATGCCATATCTTTTAACCTAAACTATGAGTTGGGTTTTTCATAATGAAACAAGTTTAAGTGAATGCCAATCAACAACTGAACACCTTTATACCTACTGCTTTTCTCCTCCTATAGGACCCATGGTCATCTGTAACTCAATCAGTCCCAAACTCAAGGAACCCACCCTAGTTTTTGTTTCAAACCTTTATCTGTCTCCTGGTTAATTACCATTAATCTGGTGCCCTAAGCCAGGCATCTGCTACTCCTCCTTCCTAATCAGTTCCTACTTGTAAATTTGACTTCCTACATGCCTCCTCTTCTCCAACTTCATTGCCATTGCCTTACTTCATATCTTTACCGTCTCCTGAGTGCACTTTCCCAAAAGAATCCCTAATTCTGGTCTTGTGTGTGTCCACACCCCA
The DNA here is from genome assembly GCF_003676395.1 of Aethalodelphis obliquidens. Taxonomy (NCBI): domain Eukaryota; kingdom Metazoa; phylum Chordata; class Mammalia; order Artiodactyla; family Delphinidae; genus Aethalodelphis; species Aethalodelphis obliquidens. Next base: position 22,036,402 of record NW_020837974.1, on the reverse strand, counting down.
CCTCAATCCAATTCATAGCCAGTGTTCTTTCTAGAGCACATATTTTATCCTTTTATTTTGCTGCTTGATATTATCTAATAACTCCCTGTTGCCCACCAGATAAAATCTGAACTTCCTTAGGTGTGTCATGGAAGGCTCTAGCTATCTTCCCTTTATTTTTCTCATTTCCCCACCCTCATACTCTTTGCTCCAACCACGTCAAATGGTTTCCTATAGTTCGTGATCTTTCTCATCTCCTTGATTTTGTGCACACTATTTCCTATGCTTAGAAAGCCTTTCATTCACACCTAACCACCTAACCACCTAACTTCTATTAGACTTTAAAGTCTCAGCTCTAATGTCACCTCTCAGCAGCCCCACCCTGATGTCCCAGTCTAGATGCTTTCTTTTTTGGGATCCCCCAAAGAAATACACATGTGTTTCTATTTTAACCTGTACAGTATTGTCTGGCGATACTATTTGTTTATAAATCTGTCATTCTCATAGGACTATGAAAGCTCCTAAAACGCAATGACTGATATATTCATCTCTATGTATCCAAAGATTGGCATACAGTAAGTCTCAGTGAAATATTTGTTGAATTAACATCCTTATTATCATAATAAATCATTATGTTAAGTAACCATTCTCAATTTATTATAATCATTGGCATTTGAGGAGAGCTATATGCTCTCATCTCATGTGTACATATAAATTATACACTGGAGTTGCACAGTCCTCTTTTGCACGGTTTTTTAACAAAATGACTGCTTTCATGAATGCTGCTTAAGCTCACTGTCTTAGTAACAGACTACTTGATTGCCAGGACCAGAAATCCATTCATATTAATTCAATAATGAAGGAAAATTATCGAACATCTACTGGAGAATCTTACAGGGGAAAAAAGTGCAGAAAGAAAAACTGGCCTCTACAAGAGAATAGGCTATTCGTCAGGCAGCTTCTATCTGTCTCTTTCGCTCTGAAGCCACAGGGCCTCTTGCCTTGCCTCTGCCTTTCTCAAGCACCTGCTCCAAAAAAAAAACAATCACCTGCTCCTTTGACCTCTTCTTTCTTGCTAACACATTGTTTCTCTTCATTTTGGTTGGTGCATGGCTTTGATTTTCCAGGCTAATGTCTCAGGCCTTAACACTGTAGGTCGTGTCCACTAATCCACTCAGTCTCTTAAAATTTAAGGCAGAATCTGATTGGCACAGCTTGGCTTAGGCCAGTCAGAAGTTATCAGAGGCAGCTTCAACTGATAAAGCTTGGTTACTGGGGCTGTGGGCAGAAGGAAGGCAGATTCTCTTAGAAGACAGAATGAGAGGGAGGCAATAAATGGTAAATCTAATATACTAATAGTGCTAGTCTTCAGGGCAGAATAAGAAATGAGCTCATGGGCTTCCCTGGTGGCGCAGTGGTTGACAGTCCGCCTGCCGATGCAGGGGACTCGGGTTTGGGCCCTGGTCCGGGAGAATTCCACATGCCACAGAGCGGCTGGGCCCGTGAGCCATGGCCGCTGAGCCTGCGCATCCAGAGCCTGTGCTCCGCGACAGGAGAGGCCACAGCAGTGAGAGGCCCGTGTACCGCAAAAACAAAAACAAAACAAAACAAAAAAAGAAATGAGCTCATAGTTGGAATTTCCTAATAATTTTTCCCTTTTAATAAACCTTAGCTAATTTAAATATTTGCAAGTTGTTTATGTATTACATAGGGCTATATACATATGTGATAAAATGATAAAGAAAGGCAAAGGAATGGTTAACACAATATTCTGGATCATGGCTACCTGATAATTTGGGGTAGAGCACACAGAGGGCATCAAACATATTGTTAAATTCTCTTTTTTAAGCTAGATGGTGGATAATTCTTATTTTCATATTTTTTAAAGGAAATTGTAGATATACACTACATGAATTCTGTTGCACAGTTGGTATTTTTTGCAATAAAAAAAGAAAAATGTATAATTGAACAGTGTCTTAGGAGGAGTCTTAAAATGTTTGGAAATGCATTACTAAAGGGGAGAGTAGTGAGATAACTGTTACTGTGCTTTCAAAAAAGAAAAAGTACATAGTACTAAAAGGGATAATATTAAAATATAGCATTTGAAATCAGAATTACTGGGAACTTGGAGAAATGTAAGTTCTTCAGCTCTGCCCAAGATTTACTGGATCTAAAACTAGGGTAGAGATATACAAAACCCAGAAATCTATGTTTTAATAAGCCCTCCAGGTGATTCTGATATATGTTCAAGTTTGAGAACCACCGAGCTAGAGGAAGTGAGCCTCTATCTTACTGGGGGCCCGGAGAATGACGAGACCTTGGTAAACTGAGGAGATCTGGCCACTGGTCACTAATTGGCTTATGTTAGTGTGTGGAGAGTGGAGCTCTGCATCTTGAGGGAGGCCTCTCATTACCATGTTTATGATACAAGGTATATAAAATGATATTACCAACTTATTAATTTGCCTGAAGGGCCAAAAGACTGGCATGAGTAGCCCCCTCTCTCCCTGTTCACAGACCTACATGAGAAGAAAAAATTTAGCCAGAAGTTTGTTTAGTGGACAAAACAAGTAACTTTCATAATTCAATTTATTGGCACTGGGGTTTGAAAGCCCAGTTCATCCACCCATCTCTTTATACCCACAATCCTTTCAAGCAATAAGTGTTTACTGGGCACCTGCTATGTTTTAGGAGCTGCGGGGTTTAGGGTCCAGTGGGAAAGAGAGTCATGAGTCACGTAAACACATAGTGTGACAAGTGCTATAAAGGAAATAACACAGGAGCCATCAGAATGCATTAAGAGCAGTATCACTATAGACTGAGAGAAGGTCAGGGGGATATTTAAGCTGAAACCTGAGGGATGAGTCAGCCAATGGGAGAAGGCATGGGTAATGGGAGCATTCTAGGCAAATGGAAAAGTTTCTACAAAGGTCCTAAGGCAAGAGAGAATTTGTAGATTTGAGAAAACCAAAACCGTCCAGTGTGAATGTAGGTACTGGCTAGGGGCCGCCTCATTCCAGGGACGATAGTAAGTGAAATCCCCTAACAGAGACTTCTCCTCCAGACAGGCTTGGATGAGTACTGTCGGGATTTGCCCTAGTAAGTCTCCTTTTTCTATGTTCTGTGGCTGCAATATCCCTTTCTGAGACCAATTCTATATTAATATATCATATATCAGGGTATGGTTTAATCTTGCTTCTCTGTGAATCATTATGTCTGTTTACACTGACTATGAATATCTCTGTTCTGATCTATTTTATGTTGAGTTTAAAGTTTAGCTCCTGGAAGTCAATCTATTTCTGTTATTTCCAAATTCTCAGAGAGATATGCTCTATAGTCAGTCCCCAGTGCCAACAACAAACTCATATCACATTTTAGTTTTCAAACTCTTTTGTATGTATTGTAGGCCAAATCCCTTTACAACAGAGCCCTCAGTATATAATTATTAAAAAATATTAACTGCCAAGAATTTGTTCCTTTAAGTAATATTTACCACAAAAAGCTAGTATAACACCCAATCTCAGCCTACAGGTCTTGAAGAAGTTTCTATAATGTACGTGGTCCCTCTGGAATTATAATAAACGTTCACTCATTTGTTCATTTTATCTTCACAAGAGCCTTATGATTAGGAAGGGGAAGTCTCATTTTATAAACAGGGAAGGCAAAGCTTTCATAGATGGGGGAAAAGGAACATTGTCATTTGCCCAAAGGCATTCAGAAAGTCAGTGTAGAGCCCAGTGCACTCTCTAGAACTTTCTAGAAGTTTTACAAAATTTTGAAATAGGAACAGTTCTTAAAAATCAACTATACTCCAATAAAAAATTTTTAAAAGTCATTTAGGTGGGGGAAGTCAGCATCATGGCAATGTGAGATGTTTCCTTTGTTTCTCCCCTTCAATTTACAACTAGTAAAACATATATAACTCTACAAAGGTTCCTCTGCTCAGTACACCGGAACACCAGAGAGATCCACACATCTGTACATCTGAAGGTGGGTGGAATGGCACATAGGAGGTGGAATCGAGGGAACAGTGGAGGGGGTGCCGTAACCCTGGCCCTCTGGCCCATCAGTGGATGAAGAACCCAGTGGTAGCAGGGGAGGTGGTGCACACAACTCCAGCTTCCCAGCTGAAGCAGCACATGCAGCCAAAGGGACCCAGGCAGCAGCAGCAGCAGCAGGGCCTGCGACCCTGGCCCCACCAGCCACAGTGGTGCCCAAGACTCCAGCTGCCCTGCCCAAGGCCGTAGTGCCCGCAAACCTGACAAGCCCAACAACCCCAGATGTGGCCAAGGTGCCTGCCATCCTGGTGCCCCAGGGGTGACCTGAGCAACAGCAGCAACACTGGCAGCAGCAAGGCACCAAGGACCCCAAAGGCACAAGCAGAGACAATGAGGGCTCCAGTGACACCTCTGGCAGGGGTGGTGAAGGGTGGAAAATACTGATTCGACAATACAGTCACGGGCAGGTCAGGTTAGGGAAACCAAAGACTTGTGCTATAGTGACACCTACTGGAAAACAAAAGAAAGTCCTCTAATTACCAACCTGTTGAATCGTTAGAATCAAAGTAAACAAATCTTACCTAATAAGAAAGGTGTTCACGCCTTCAAATGGGTGGGCAGAGGAACAAGTCATCAGGCACTGTGAAAAAGCACAGTGGCAAGGTATCAGGAAAGAAAGTGACAGTTCTCTAGAAACCAAACTTAAACTCACGGAAGATTGCAATCTGATAGAGAACTAAAAATAGCTGTCATACAGAGTGAAGTAAGTCAGAAAGAGAAAAACAAATACCGTATGCTAACACATATATATGGAATCTAAAAAAAAAAAAAATTGTCATGAAGAGCCTAGGGGCAAGACGGGAATAAAGATGCAGACATACTAGAGAATGGACTTGAGGACACAGGGAGGGGGAAGGGTAAGCTGGGACAAAGTGAGAGAGTGACATGGACATCTATACACTACCAAACGTAAAATAGATAGCTAGTGGGAAGCAGCCACATAGCACAGGGAGATCAGCTCGGTGCTTTGTGACCACCTAGAGGGGTGGGATAGGGAGGGTGGGAGGGAGGGAGACGCAAGAGGGAAGAGATATGGGGACATATGTATACGTATAACTGATTCACTTTGTTATAAAGCAGAAACTAACACACCATTGTAAAGCAATTATACTCCAATAAAGATGTTTTTTTAAAAAATGATCTATAAGAAAACTCAGAAAGTCATTTCAATGAGCTCAGGAATAAAATTAATGAGCAGGAGGAATATTTTACGAAAAGACTGAACCTCTAAAAAGGAAACAAATAGAAATTCTGGAGGCAAAGAACTCAATAAATGATATAAAGAATGCAATAGAAAGCATTGAAAATAGAGCAGACAATATGGAAGAAAGAATCAGCAAGCATGAGTACAGAAATCTAGAAATGACCCAGGATGGAGAAGAGAGAAAATTAAGTTTTTTGTTGTTGTTTCTTTAATGAATAATTTCTAAGAGAACCATCTCATTCCATTAGGAAGGCAACATAAGGAGATGAGAGCGAGAAGCGAACAGAGAGTTTATTTAAAGAAATAATAGCTAGAACTTCCCAAACCTGGGGAAGGAACTGTATTACAAGTCCAGGAAGCTAATTACCTTAATTACGTACAAGTCCAGGAAGTTAATTACCAGGAAGCTACTTACCTCAATGCAAAAAAAAAAACCTTATCCAAAACACATTATAGAAAACTGTCAAAAGTTAATGATAAAGAATTTTAAAGGCATCCAGGGAAAAAAGACAGTAATCTAAAAGGAACCCCCACTAGACTATCAGCAGATTTCTCAGCAGAAACTCTACAGGCCAGAGGAAAGTGAAATGACATACTCAAAATATTTAAAGATACAAACTGTCAGCCAAGAATACTCTATCCAGCAAAGTTTTCCTTCAGATATAAAGGAGAAATAAAGGCTTTCCCAGGCAAACTAAAGCTGAGGGAACTCACCGCTACACCTGCCTTAGAAGAAATGTTGAGAACTTCTTGAAGATGGTGGAGTAAGTGTACCCGGCACTAATCTCCCACCTGAACACATCAAAAATACATCTACATGTGGAACAATTCTCACTGAAAACTAATTGGAAACTGACAGAAGGACTCCTGTACAACTAAGGCTGTAAGAAAGACACACACACAATTGGGTAGGATGGGAAAAAAGGGGATTGGGTTGGGACCTGTGCCCCTGGAAGGGAACTTAGAGGAAAAGGGAGATTCCTTGGGTGGACACCTGCCCTAGGGAGTGAGTAGGTCAAGCCACAGACTGGGCACCTCAGCCCTGGGGACCTGTGGAGGAGACAAGACCCACTGGCTGCTTGGAGAGCCACTGGGACAGACAGAAAGCCTGGAGAAGCTTGGATTCCACTTGTGAGGAGCACACAGGGGCTGGTTTGCCCACAGGCAGGGCAGAGAGAGGTCTACCCTGGTGGCTACCAGGTTTTGGGAGACCACCTCACCGTGCACCCCAGCCCAAGCTGACCAGCTCCCCCTCACTCCACACCACAGCATGGCACTACATCTAGGGCAACCATAACAGGGAAAAGACACAGTGATGGGCTGCATCTGAATGAAGCCACAGACACCTACTTATATTAATGCATCTATGTGGAATCTAGAAAAAATGGTATAGATGACCTTATTTGCAAAGCAGAAATAGAGACACAGACATAGAGAACAAATGTATGGATACCAAGGGAGAAAGGGGTGGGGTGGGAGGAATGGGGAGATCGGGACTGACACACATACACTATTGATAACTATGTATAAAAGAGCCAACTGAGGGGAACATACGGTATAGCACAGGAAACCCTACTTAATGCACTGCGATGTCCTAAATGGGAGGGAAATCCAAAAGGCAGAGGATATATGTATATGCATGGCTGATTCATTTTGCTGTGCAGTAGAAGCTAACACAACATTGTTAAGCAGCTATACTCCAATAAAATCTAATTTAAAAAATCAAAACAACAGCAAGACATCACTGTACACCTATTAGAATGACTATTATCAACAAGACAAGGAATAACAAATGTCGGAGAGGATGTGGAGAAAAAGGAACTCTCATACACTGTTGGTGGTACTGTAAATTGGTGCAGTTACTATGGAAAACAGTATGGAGATTTCTTCAAAAAATTTAGAACTACCATATGACCCAACTATTCCACTTCTGGGTATTTACCTGAAGAACATAAAAACACTAATTTGAAAAGATATATGATGTCTATACATTTATACAAATGTATAGCAGAAACGGGCATTTCATTTCTGGAAGTTTTGAACTTTTTTTTTTTTTTACACGAAACTTAAATATTAGTAGGTATCCTCCTCAGAGAGGCCATCCCCAGCCAACCTATCTAGAACAGTTCCTCCCCTTACCTTCACCCAAAGTGCTCATTCTTTATTTTTTTAAACAAATTTATTATCATCTGATATTGTATATGTGTTTCCAGTCTGTCTAGAATGAGGGCAGGCACCTCTGTCCATTTTGTTTTCTACAGTATCCTTAGCACTTAGAAAAGTGTCCACCACATAGTAGGCTTCAATATACTTTTTTAGTGAATAAAGGTATCCACTGTATTTATAATTGTTACTGAGTCCAAGCTCGCTCTGCTCACTGCAGGACAGGCCGATAAATCAGGAGACGAGGTGTTGAGGCAACTAATAGAGACTTTTTTCGGAAAGCTGGCAGATGGAGAATATGGCGGACTATGGTCCCCAAAACACCATCTTATTGGGGTCTGGATGCCAGTTTCTTTTAAAGAACAGGGAGGGGGATGAGGTGAGGAAGTAAAGTAAAAAGGCCATTTATCTTGCAAAACATCTCCTCGAATGGCCTGCATTGGGGAGGGGATGTGTTAATTTCTTCTTTTCTGCAGCCATTCACAGGTGGCCAGGGTCAGAGTGTCTCTCTGTGCGCTGAACAAAGGCACTTTAGTTTAACAGTCAGGCAGGGGGGCAGGGTTCCCTGTGGCAGGCCATTATGTGTGCTTACAGCTATAGACAGTGATTGTAATAACAAAAGCAACGAAAAGCAAAAGTTAAAGAAACAGATCCAACAAGAAGTCAGAATTGGCTCTTCCCTGTTACATAATCATCTAGGACATCGCTCCAGAGCAATACCAGAAGATTGTTTTATATTTAAAGTAAACAGTGTAATGCTTCCCAAATGATAATTTGGATAGGAAGATGTTTAATAGGTAAGACTGATCACTGTTAATAGATTCCTTTAAAGATATTTTAGGAATTATGTATTGGCAGAACTTAATTATCTAAGGGTAATGTGTTTAAATAAAGTACTTCTCCTTGGTCATGAAATGTCAACAGTGGGTTTGTTGTAAGTGCCTTTAAATTATGGAAAAGTGTTGGCCATGGCAGGCTTACTACTTATCTCTAGGTGCAACATCTCTAAGGAATAACCTTGGAGTTGAAGCCTCATAAAAATTGCTGCATTGCTTTGATTAGAAAGGGAAGATATTCTAAAGAACCTTATGTTTTGGTCCTGGTTGTCTGTTTCTTGAAGGACTCCACGGGAGGGACTTGTCCTTTCCAAAATGGAAAGATGAGCCAGTGTCAAGAGTCCAAGAATGGGACTTCCCTAGTGGCTTAGTGGTTAAGAATCCTCCTGCCAGTGCAGGAGACACGAGTTTGATCCCTGGTCCGGGAAGATCCCACATGCCACAGAGTAACTAAGCCCGTGCACCACAACTACCGAGCCTGCGCTCGACAGCCCGCAAGCCACAACTACTGAGTCTGTGTACCACAACTACTGAAGCCCGAGGTGCCTAGAGCCTGTGCTCTGCAACAAGAGAAGCCACCGCAATGAGAAGCCCACGCACTGCAACGAAGAGTAGCCCCCGCTCACCGCAACTAGCGAAAGCCCGCACGCAGCAATGGAGACCCAACACAGCCAAAAATTTAAAAATAAATAAAAAGTTTTAAATAAATAAAGAGTCCAGGAATGACCAGATATATGTTCTTCAAAATTCCTTGCCTGCTGCGTCACTAGGAAGAGGAAAAACCATTATAAACTAAATGCCTTCCACCCCTACTTGAAGGTCTGGAATTTGAGTGGTGGAATCTGGAACACAGATAGAGACAGAGATAGAAATATAATACAGATACAGATATATTCTTGAAAGTCCATTAATCCTTAGAGAAAAGAATAGCTAAATTTTATTCAGTACTGTTCTAAGCTCTACATGCATTTTAACTCATTTAGTCCTTAATAATCCTATAAAGAAGGTAGTGTTATTATAATCCCATTCTACAGATGCAGAACCTGAAAATCCCAGAGGTGAAGTAGTCTTGCTCAAGGCCAAGCACTAAGAGTGTCTGGCTCCAGGACACACTCTTAACCATTACACTACACCTTACAGTGTAATTTACAGCAGGTGGGGAGTAGAAGCACAGAAGAGATAAAGGCCTCAATCCTTCTCTTTGGAAAGAAACCATAAAATATTCATGTATGTTTTAAGAGGCACTGAACCGAAGTGGTTAAATGTACAGCTCTGAAGTCAGGCTGCAGGGTTCAGTCCATGCACTGCCACTTGCTACTTCAGTGATCTTGGGCATATTATTTATAGGGTGGACTAAGAATGCCACCTGCTATATCAGCAAACAAAGGATGTTGTGGCCATCAAGGCATCAGCCACTGTAGCTGCCCCTGATGGTAATGCCCTGAGGGAACTCAGGATGGGAAAGAAGAGGATCTTGGCCCTAGACAGTTGAGGTGCCTATCAAAGGAATGATTTCAGTGAGCCCAGACTCTTGCATCTTCCCATACACAGAAAAGCACTAAATTCATTAACTTGAGATGTCAGGTTTTCTTTAATTAACAGTAATCTTTTGATGTTCCAACTACCTGGTTTTTGTTGTAAAAACCACCCCTATATATCCCGGCTTCTCCCTTCACTCTTCGGAGCAGTCCCTCAGAGCTATCTGAGACGCTGCTCCCAGGCTTACATCCTGAGAAAGTCCTCCCAATAAAACATAATTCTCGACTTTCATGTTGTGTATTTTCTTTTTAGTTGACAATAGCTTTTGAGTTTTGTGTTTTTTGGTAGGGATTAAATGTTAAAACATGCAAAACACTTAAATAGCACCTGGCACTCAAAGTACTAAATAAATGTTGGGTAATATTACTTTTCAATCAAAACCCTCTTCAAGCTGAATGTTATGAATGGTCTCCAGATAGAAGATAATTATCCAGGATTTAATACCCTTTCATGTTAGGTCAAAAGGGTCATAGACTTTGAGATCCCTTGAAAGGCAAAAGCATAATAATGAAAGGAAGACAGATACCTTGCCTAGAAAACCAACTAACTCACTCTGAGAAATACAGAATGTACATGAGTTATCTACACTACCCTAACATGGTGAAGGAAATGCTTTCTAAACATTTTCTTTTCTTCTCCTTTAGGGACAGTTTTAATCCAGGAACCACTCAGATGACCCAGAAAGACATCCTCTACCGACTACCGTCTTCAAAATCAAAGTGCATTATTACCAATGATGTTTTAGCTCCAGCAGTAGATGGTGTTGCATCTAAATGTGAAAATCTGCACTCCAAGATAATTGTGTCTCAGAGCCCCAGAGAGGGATGGGAGAACCTCAAGGAGATGACGAAGTGAGTAGCCATAATTGTTGTAGAACAGCTTCCCAAGAAGAAACGCAACATTGATAAGACAGTCAATCCATGACTGACCAGAAAAATGAAAATTAAAACGATAGGCAAAAATTTAATTAAATTCTTGGACTCTTGACAAAGGGAACAACTGGTGATTATTCCTGCACTTATAGTGCAAAGCTCTGAGGCAATAAGGAGCTGGCAGTGTTTTTCATAGGTTGGGATCTCAAGGAAGCACACCCTAAGACAGAGATTAGTTGTGTAAGAAGTTTGCTGAGGAGTTATCTTGCATTAAACACCTGTGAAAGAAAGGGAAAGATGTGGGATTGTACTTTCAAAAAAGCCCTCAGCCAGCCTACTGACATCTGTGGAGTTTGGATAGCCCTTCAAAGCTCTGCCCAGCTAAAGCAAGAGGTCCTATGCTGATCAGTAACTGGGTATGGGCTGTCCTTAGGAGGCATGACCTTGAGCAAGGCAGCTGTCTTCAGTCAAGGTAGTATCTAAAGAAGGATCCTAGCACCTGGAGGGAGTATGTTTTAAATCCTGAAGCAGGATCTAGGAGGTGCATCACAGCATCAACCACAGAGCTGTTATCTCCCAGGGAAACTGATCACAGTCAATCCTTCTTTGTAGGCTGCATCATTCCCTTGATGACAGTAACATTTCTATCAGGTTATAGTATGAAGAATATTTAATGGATGCAATTATAAAACTGAATTATACTGACGTTCAAGCCCTGCTCTGGGGTGCTTCCTGGGGTCACTTGGAAATCTCGCCAAGTATTGGTTATATTTTAGCTTTAGGGTGGCAGCAAATTCCCTTTCTGGAATGAGCTTCCTACCTTTACTCAATGATTTTGGAGCATGCTGGCAACTATGGACTTGTTCCTACCTCTTCTAAAATAGTTAACACTTATTGAGTTATCAAAGGCCAAAATCTGTTCTAATAAAAATGTTATAATTGCACAATAGCTAACATTTATATGGCACTGATTATGTGCCAAAAACTAATCCAAGCACTTCAGATATATTAACTCATTTAAATACCACAACAACCTAGGGAGTAGGAACTATAATCATACAGATGAATAAGGTCAAATGCTAGGATCTAGCAGAACTGGGTTTCAAACTTAGGCAGTCTGGTTTCTGAGCCCACATACCTAACTGCTATGTATAACGCTTCTGAGAGACTGGTACACTAAACCTGCCTTAGGTTTCAAGAGTAACCATATCTATGATAGAAGTGATAGGTACACAGCTATAGTACTAACTTTTTTTAAAGAAAAAAATCATGGAATTATAGCCTAAACATTTGGCTTATCTTTGTTAGGATTTAAAAATAGCTTTTCTATATTTCTCATGGCTGGATATTTCTGATTCATTCATTCTCAGCTCAATATTCCCAAATAAAATTCTGTATGCTTCTTAGACACTCAAATGTGCAGAGTTTACCTCCCCTCAGCTGCCCTGATGTATGACATGTATCAAAGCCCAATTATCCTTTGGAACCAAAATTTTTTTTCTCTTTAACTGAGGCCCTTCCTTCCCTAGGTGGATACTTAGATCCTCTTCAGTCTTATTGTTTACTATATTCAGAACTATGTAGACTCTTTTTTGAGAAACAGAAAAACCATCCTTTTGAGGGGTCAGCAAATGTTTTTTATAAAAGGGATGGATAGTAAATATATAGGCTTTGCAGGCCATGCAGTCTCTTATCATACCTACTCACCCTTACTGTCATAGTGTAGAAAGCAGTCACAGACAATATGTAAAAGAATGGACATGGTTGTGTTCCAATAAAACTTTATCTGCAAAAACAGAAGGCAGGCCATATTTGGCCTGTGGGCTATAGCTTGATTATCCCTGCCTTATACCATTAGCCATGACTTCTATTAACATACCCATTTTTTTTAAAATCACATTTTTCTTCACATATCCATGATTATAAGATTATAGAATCCTCTTTCTGTTGGAGGTATGATAAAATTCTTGAGTTTTTAAACTGCTTCAACTCTTCCTTATACAGTACAAAGCTATGAAGTCAACTTGTTATAAATGGGCTATTGACAACAAAGTTTAGTTTGCTTCTGGAAAGCACCTTAAAAGATGCAGAGAGAGATGGCTTTTTTTTTTTTTTTTTAAATATTTATTTATTTGGTCGTGCCGGGTCTTAGTTGCAGTGTGCTCCTTAGTTGTGGCATGTGAACTCTTAGTTGCAGCATGTATGTGGCATCTAGTTTCCTGACCAGGGATGAACCTGGGCCTCCTGCACTGGGAGCACAGGGTCTTAACCACTGTGCCACCAGGGAGGTCCTGAGAGAGATGGCTTTTACCTTGGAATTCACCCTAAGTCACTGGGGCCTGATCAATGAGATGAAGAGGTCTGAGTAAATCCTTCTCTGTGGTAACAGTCTGTGACGCTGTGTTTGGGACCTCCCTGGTGGTCCAGTGGTTAAGACTCTGCGCTTCTACTGCAGGGGGCATGGGTTCGATCCCTGGTCGGGGAACCAAGATCCCTCATGCTGTGTGGTGCAGCCAAGAAAAAATCAAAACTAGAACAAAAAATGTGATGCTGTGTTTAATGTGCAGAATCATTGTAATTCTTTCTTCACAGACATGCCAGTGACAACAACACCTGTGTGAAGACAAAACACAATGAGACGATGGCCATTTTCTTCACCAGCGGAACAAGCGGATCTCCTAAAATGACCGGACACACCCACAGCAGTTTTGGTTTAGGATTATCTATAAACGGAAGGTACTCTCACAGGACTGTAGCTTGAAGTGTCAGTGCTACAAAGGTGATGATTCCGTTATTGGTATTTTAAATTTCTTTTCATATATATATATATAAAGTCTATTCTTTGTTTACCCAGGTTCTGGCTGGATTTGACCCCTTCGGAAGTCATGTGGAATACCTCAGACACAGGCTGGGCAAAATCTGCATGGAGTAGTGTTTATTCTCCACGGATCCAGGGAGCATGTGTACTTGCACATTATTTGCCACGGTTTGAGCCAACTTCCATCTTACAAGTAAGGCAGAGCAAAAGAGGTCAACATTTAGAAATGCATTAGTACTGTCACTGACAGGACTGGTGAATAAAGTAACTTGCGGAAATCAGAGTAGACAACATGATTTAAAGTATTTCATGTCTGTAAAATCAATAAGCCTGAAAGGATATACAAAGCAAAGGTGTGAGCGAGTTTATGTTAGAATAAACAATGTTTTAAGTTGTGCTGTATCTACCACAGACATTTAGGCACTTAATAAAAATTGTGGTAAGACCACTTCTTCTAAATTGCAGACACTTTGCAAGTTTCCCATCACAGTCTTCTGTTCAGCACCAATTGCAGATAGAATACTTGTGCAGAATGATAAGACCAGGTAAGAAAGGTTGGTGAATGGGTACTTAGTGGGAGGAGGGGAGAGGAAGAAGAAGAAATATTATAAGAAATATTATAAAATATTTTTATTTTATAAAATAAAAGATCTCTCTGCCTAAAAACATAGCTCCAGGCCAGCAGGTATGGGGTTTAGCAATCTCTTCTCCCCTTCCTTCTTGCTTACATTCTGTAAATGATAATTACTATATCCAGGGTGGTTTCCCTCAAGCAAGGACAGGAAAGGGAGGGTTCAGCCAAGTGTATAGCTCTGAGCCCAGTGGTTATGGATAAGAAGGTATTTATCCTTTGTGTGATGACTGCTACCTGAGCTGAGAAAATATATGTCACCCCTATTTAAAACCCTATCCCAGCAAACAGGAAAGATGAATGTCCTTTATTACTGATTCCATTTGAAAGTGTGGATTGATCACTACTTTTAATTGACTTTGATTTTTGAACAGGAAACAATTCACATGACATAAAATTCAATAGGTATATAAGAATATATTAGTGAAAGTCTTCCTCCATACCTTGTCCTCAGTCTCAGTTCTCCCTCTCCCTGAGATCTATGCATGCACAAGCCAATATGCATATGTTCTCCCCCTCTCTTTCATAATGGGAACATGATATGCACACAATTCTGACCTTCCTTTCTTCACCTACAACACATCCTGGAACTGTGCTGTCCAATTTGGTAACCACTAGCCACATGTAGGTATTTAAATTTTAATTAAATTAAAAATTCAGTTCCAGACTATAGCTAATAATACTGTACAGTAAGTCCCCCACATACACGAATGAATTCCATTCTGAGAGCACGTTCGTAAGTCCAATTTGTTTGTAAGTCCAATGAAGTTAGCCTAGGTACCCAACTAACACAATTGGCTATATAGCACTGTACTGTAATATGTTTATAATACTTTTCACACAAATAATATATAAAAAACAAACACAAAAAATACAGAAAACATTTTAAATCTTACAGTACAGTACCTTGAAAAGTACAGTAGTACCAGCTACATCACCACTGCTTTTACGCTTGCTTCCAGACATCCTGAGCTTGAAATAAAGATACTGTACTACTGTCCTCTATACAGTACTGCACAGTAAAGTACACAAAAGCACAACCACTTGTAGAGGATGAGCGCACGTGACAACGTATGCCAGACACATGAGCTAACTTATGTGATTGGACATGCAAACACACGTTCACATCTTTGAAAGTTTGCAGTTTGAAGGTTCGTATGCAGGGGACTTACTGTGTTGCATATTTGAAGTTGCTAAGGGAGTAGATATTAAAAGTTCTCATCACAAGAAAAAATAGTCTTGTAAATACGTAGGGTAAGAGATGTTAACTAGACTTGTGCTGATCAGTTCACTATATACAAACATCAAATCATTAACGTTGTAAACCTAAAACTAATACAACATTATAAGTCAATTATACCTCAATGAAAAAAACTCAGGGCCCTCAGTTGCACTAGTCATGCTTCAAGTGCTCAACAGCCACACAGGGCTAGAGGATACAATACTGGACAGCTCAGCATAGAAATTTCTATCATAACAAAAAGTGCTATTGAACAGTACAGTCCAGGAGCTTCTTCTTTTTTCTTAACAACTGTAGAGTGTTCTATTGTATAAATACTCCACAATTTAACCAGACAATTGGTAAACCTTTCATCCCTGATTTAACATATTATGTGGTACCTTCCCTAGGGATGGCATGGCTTTTCTCTGCAACAAATCACGCCCCCGCCCCCATCCCGCCCCAAATAAAAGGGAGAAAAAGAAAAAAAATAAAAACTGGTGTTTCGGGAGTCAATTTATGGTAGAATGTTTTGTTTATTTTGTATTGGAGAAGGGAGTTGGGGGAAAAACAAAAACACTTTGTATGAAATTTCACTAGAAATAACCCTAATTTCCATTTTTTCTCCATTTTCCTCCTAAATTTAACTCGTTATCTGTCTTCTGAGAAACTATAAGTTCAAAAGCTTAAAGCACTGTTTAAGTGCTGGGGAGTCAGTCAACTCTGAAGTGACTGAACAATGGAGAAACAGGACAGGTCTGGATATCCACGAAGGATATGGACAGACTGAAACGGTATACAGACTTCACTGAAAAGACAGGGCTGGACTCAATTCAGTCAGATGAATAAAAACCAAAGTGTTTATTATATCTTTGTGGTTGAGGGATAGGGAGGGAGTGGCGTGATTAGAAGAACAGTTAAAAAAAAAAAAAAACTTGAGGGAAGATAGTTGCAAAAAAGCTCTGTAACAGATACAGTTTAAATAGCCATTCATTGAGGAAAGCCACTATATAATTGATCAGGACCAGGGCATTAAAAATTTTTTTAATTAAAAAATACTAGATCTACAAAAAGATCTCCCCTTATGTAATGAGGAAATTTCTTAGGGCTACTTTAAAAATAGAAAATGCTGAGCTCCTTGTTACTTGAAATATGAAGTTTGCTGGAAAACTCCTTGATAAGCACACTCTAAAAAGGTTTATCTAAAGAGCTCGTAGAAATAAGAAGAAATTCTAGAGGAAATGAATGACATAATAACAAAAGTGGTTATTATGTAGGAAAGGGAGGGGTAAAATGGAGCAGATAAGGGAAAGGCTGAAAGAAATTTTTCAGTGTGTCTTTTTATAATGCTTCAATTTATGAACCATGAGAAAGTAATACCTGGTCAAAAATTAGAATACCAAAAATAAAATAAAAACAAAAATTGACGTATTAAATAGAAACAGCATAACAAGTATCATGCGAATATGAGTACAAATGTTTTCATAAATATGGATATTTTAGCAATTATAAATTTACTTAGTGTTATAACTTTATTATATTTGTTTAGTGTCTATCTCTATACTTCATGAGAGCATAGAATTTGTTTTATTTTGAGCCTGATTCACAGTAAGTTCTGAATAAATATTTGTTGAATGAATGCATGGTGGATGAATGAATAAATTTAAGTTATTTGCCATGTTACTTTACTCTTTCTTCTTCTTAACTAGGTACTAATCTGTGGAAATTTTAAGGGAATGAAAATTAAGCCTGGCTCAATGGGAAGCCTTCTCCTGCTTTTGATGTTAAGGTTTGTACATCCCTTCCCAGGAAAATATTTAACAACCCAATCTGTTTACCACCTACCCCGCTTCTACTCCCTTACATTCCTAGTTTTGGTGATGATTATGTTACTTCTATGATATCTTAACTTCCATATAAAGATGGAAATGGGTTAGAAATGTTAGTTTATTTGTCTCTTTTTTCTCTCAAAAGCAGTTCTTATGCCAAATAGTTCTAAGCATTTTATAAATATTATTTTCCAGAAGGAACCTATGAGAGACATGGCAATATTAGAACCGTTTTACAGATGATGCCCAGAGATGTTAAAAGACTCACCCAAGGTCACATAGCTAGTAGCTGCTAGTGCTGAGATTCAATCCCAAGGAATCTGGTTCCAGTATCCATACTCTTAACTGTGACACCACACTGCCCCTTCTGGTTAGGGAGCTCCAGACCTCCTAAAAGGGTCAAGTAGGTCAAAAGAGGCTACAGTTTACAATGGTTGCAGCGTTCTCTCTCTCTTCCTAAGCCTGCCTGGCCAGTTCCTGGCTGTCGTGTAACCACTGCCATTTTCATCACTTGATCCCTAGGGGGCATCTTATTATCCCATCAGCACATTTTGTACAGGGTTAGACTTGTTCTCGGATCAACCCAGCCAAAGCTAAGTATAGCCAAAGGAACTTACACTAATACCTAAAAGAAAACAATAGCAACAAAAACACAAAATGGATGAGTTTACAGAGACCTCAGAATCAATCTTAACTGAGGGTTAGTCGTAGATGAGACCAATGTTTCCCAAGTTTATCTGATCATAAAGAATCACATGGGTACTTGTCAAAAATACAAATTCTCAGGCTCCTTCTCTAGAGAGCCTGATTCAATAAATTTAGGGTGGGATGCTGAACTCTGTGTTTTAATAACACCTCAGGTAATTCTTATAATCAGGTAAGTTTGAGAAAGTTTAGATGAGATTGGTTGCTGATGTCACTATTTATGGAATAAACCAGATGCTGGTTCCTTTCCCTCACTTTCACTTTGCTATGGAACCTTGTCTAAAGGTAGGATTGCCTGATGGTTTTGGTCTGGCTCTGCTATTCACTAGCTGAGTATCTTTGGTTAAGCTGTTAAAGTCTGTTTCCTTATTTGTAAAACAGGGACCAGGGTGAACAACTTGTCCCAGTTTGCCTGGGACTTATTTAGTTTTAGCCCTGAAAGTAGCACATCCTGAGGATACACTCCCTGCCTTAGTCATGGGCAAATCAAGATGGTTGGTAACCCTAATAATAACAGAACTGATTTCACAGGTTTCTAGTGAGGATTAATGAGGTAATATTTCTAAAGAGTATAGCAAAGTGCTTGGCACATAATAAAGGTCCAAAAGATAGGCACTGTTATTCACCTCTCCCTGGAATTCCTTTCCTTTGAAAAACTTTTCTAAGGAGAGATGGTAGAGCAGCATTGGTTACATTCTGTAAAAAGACGTAACAATAGTTCATTGGTTAATAGGCTGCCTTAGGCCAGAGAAAGAAATACTGATAATTAAGCATTATCATATATGCATTACGAGTAATCAAAAATTGGCATTTCACATAGATGTTTTCTCTTGATGACAATTCCCAACATGCATGGCTATCAGAGTCTCACAGGCATAGCTATACTCACAGCCATCCCAACTGCAGTGTACCACCAGTTCCCCACTCATTTAAGCCCAGTGATTTATTGGAGTAACTATCTTTGAATGCAAAAATCGTGTGGCCAAGAGGATTGGCCCCATGAGCCATGCATGGCCCCATGCATCCCCCATAAGCATCTCCACTTTCACTTATTTATCCAAATTTCTTTTTATTGTGGTAAAAGACAGATAACTTAAAGTTTACCATTTTTACCATTTATAAGTACACAATTCAGTGGTATTAAATAATACCACATTAAATAATGTTGTGCAGGTGTCACCACTATCCATCTCCATAATTCTTTTCATATTGTAAAACTGAAACTCTATATCCATTGAACAATGACTCCTTAATTCCTCTTCCCACCTGTCCCTCACAATCACCATTCTACTTTCTGCCTCTATGATTTTGACTACTCTTTAAGTACTATGTATAAGTGGAATCATACAGTATTTGTCTTTTTGTAACTGGCTTATTACATTTAGCATAATGTCCACAAAGTTCATCAATGTTGTAGCATGTGTCAGAATTTCCTTTCTTTTAAGGCTGAATATTCCATTTATATATATATATATATATATATATATATATATATACGTAAACACTCTGCACCGCAGTTTCCTCATATACAAAATGAGCATAATACTCCTAACCAGATATGGCTGTTGTAAGGACAAAAGAAGATAGTACATATAAAGTAGTTAGAGCATTAGCATTTATTATTTAGGATGCTAGCTACTATTAGGTACCAGAGAACGAGAGGATAAGAGAGCAAGGCTTCGGATTACCCACCACTGTCTCAGCCAGAGAACATTCCCCTTTTCGTACTTACTCACATTGGGCTTCTGAAGTAAGATTTTGTTTGTTTCACAAAGTTTGAAAACCAGTAATGAAATATTTATTTGAAAGGAAAAGACAATTAAGATATATTGCTAAATGATAAAAGCAGGTTGCAAAACACTAATATTATAAAGTGATCCTATTTTTTTCTATGTCTATATCATCTCAAAGGATATTACCAAAATGTGATTATTGCTGGATGATAAAATTAAAGAAAAATTTTATTTTTCTTTCACATTTTGCTAACCTGCATTTTATAATATATTTTGAAGTAAGAATTTAAATAAATACATTTCTCTTAGGAATTTAAAGTATACTTAAAAATTTTCTGAAGTCTGCATTCTTAAATGGCAAAAACCAAAACAAAACAAAACGCGCAAAGCAAAGATTTCAGATGTGGCATTAAATAAAAATTCTCTTAAATAAATTATTGTTTCATTCTAGATTTTAGATGTAAATGGCCCACCTAGACAAGGAGATATTGGCATTTGAGTTCTACCTAACCGACCATTTCGCCTTTTTACACATTATGTGGTAAGAGACTTATTAAATAACATCTCATTTTCTATTTATTTCTCAAAAGTGCTTGGTAACGATCTCTATTTGCCACAAAATACACCTAGGATAGGTATTCGGCCTTTTCTTGAGAGATTCATTGTCCTGAACAGTAATCCCTCAGACAGGGAACTGAAGAAATACTCAAATGCTTATTAGAGAAGGGCACGCTGGTCCCCCCAGGCTAGATCACTGCTCCAAGCCCGTGAAGGTAAGAGGAAGGGGGCCCTAGAAAGAAGACAGCCCTCTTAATATCATTAATCCTCTCTGCTGTAAATCAGCACCCAATAATTTTCCTGAAATCTGATTAGTGGTTTCCCTTCATGCAAGGAGTGAGAGAGACAGAATGGTGCAGTGAGCTTAAGTAATTTTCTTTCTCCCAAGCTCCTTACTGTTTGCAAACAACTTTCATCTCTAATTACAGTATACAAATTAGAGAAAAGTTTACATCAGTATAATCAAAGGCCCAGGTTCTAATTGTCAGTGGATTTTACATAATGTAAAAATACTTCCTTTTTCTTCCTGCTAAACTTACAGAATCAATTCTCTACTTTTGTGTAAAACGAAACCAAATACAAAACAAACACAAAAAAAAACCCTCTCTGTTGACTCATTTGGTACTTTCTTTTAACTCTGAGTATTGACTTCTCTTTTTTCCTGCAAGTGTTTAGATATTAACCAATTAGCAAAAGACTTATTTAGCCTTCTCCTCTGAGCACCTGCAATATTTACTTTGTGACCAATCTAAGAAAATTCTCAGGATGGCAGCATGCCTAGTCTCTGTAATCACAGTTTACCTCTCTGATTACTGGGCTGGCTCAATGCTAGACTTTCACCCCTATTTCCCATGCTTGCTCGTCTTCATTCTAAGGATTCTCAAAAACACCAAACTTTTCTTTCTCCTTAAATATTTAAAAATCCAACTGAAGAGTCACCTTCAAAATAATATTAATTATTAGTTTTATAGGCTAATCCTACAGAAACAGCTTCAACTCTATGAGGCAATTTCTATATCACTGGGGACGGGGCTACATGGATGAGGATGGACATTTCTGGTTTGTTGCAAGAGTGGATGATATCATATTATCCTCTGGGTAATTTTCATCTGTGGATATGTTTGTGTTAACAGACTGTAGGTATTCTGGAGTCAACCTTTTGCTCACCTTTACAAATTCCTGCCACAGGTTTTGTTTCCCAGTTACCGAATGGGACCGTTTAGATAGAAAGTGCCCTGACTAAGCATTCTGCACTTGCAGAGTTAGCTGTCGCCAGCAGCCCAGACCCCATCAGAGGAGAGGTAAGGGAACTGATTCGTCTCTATCTTATAGTTTGTTGGCAGTCTAACATACTTCTAAACAGTAGTTCATTGAAACAGAATTATCCAAATGATTCATTCACTATGTTACTAAATATGCAAGTCAGATAGAAATATGCTAATCAGAGAGAACTGCTACAGAATGAGACGGAAAATATATACTATAAAGAATTTGAATTCTTTCCATGGAGTGCTGGGGCAAAGACGGTGTGAATGCCAGCAACCCAGGCTCACACCAGGATAGGGTGCTGGAAGTCAGCTAGAAGGCTCAAGTTTTTACCCAGAAGGTCTGGAAACCAACATGGACTTTGGTGTAGCTGAGGAGGATAGGCTGGCATCAGATATCAGGAGTGGGAACGAGGTCTGAGACAGGAACTAAGTAACCAGAAGTAGTCTGGCTCGGTCAGTAAGTACAGAGTTCAGGAAATAAACTATGAATAAGACAGGAGTCCTCAAAGCTCACCTCTGTTGGGCTGATCACGTGGTAGTTTGGGTTTAAAGGTTCCATGCCACTCTTCAGGCCCCCTTTGCCAGGCAGGGCCTCCAATATTGCAGGTAATGAGAGCAGGGAACAGATTCAATGATTATTGAAGTTTGTCCCTTTTCTCTGAACTCCACCAGTAGGGTTTCATGAGTCTATATATATATATATATATATATATATATATGAATCACTTTGCTGTACACCTGAAACTAACACAACATTGTAAATCAACTACACTTCAATAAAAAAATTTTTAAAAAGAAAGAGAGAAGGATTCAAAGCTGTAATGTATAGCATGGTTCCATTTTTAAGTATAAATGTATTGGGAAAAAACAGGAATAATTTATACCACTTTGCTGGTTTTCTCTGGAGAATAGAATTAAAAATGATTTTTAATTTCTTAAAATAAAGCTTGTGAGGATTAAATAAGTTGACATAGGTATAGGCCTTATAACAACATCTGGAACATATTAAGTCATTAAAAATATTAGGTATTAGTTTCAGTAGTAGAAGTACAAGATTTTTTTTAACCTAAAATCCATAAGTGGGCTTCAAAGTTTTTCTGAAATTCTGTGCAAAAGAAATTACTACAACTAATACCTAATATTTTTAATGACTTAGTATGTTCCAGGTATTGTTATAAGCCCTATACATATGTTAACTTATTTAATCCTCACAAATTCCTTTTACAGAGAAGGAAACTGAGGCAGAGAGAGGTGTCCTAACTTGCCTGAGATTACACACAAAGTGTGACTTGAACCCAGGTTGTCTGACTTCAGAGTTCATGCTCTTAACCATGTTAGATTGTTCCTTAATAATTTATCATTTTCTGTAATGGTTTATAAAGACTTTTATAAAGATAAATTAGACTTTACCCAAGGTGTACAAGTCATCAATATGCAAACCAGTATTTAGACACTAGTTCTTAAAATAATTTGCCTTTGCACAATTCACTTATAGCAAGGATAATTTATTTTATTCATAAAAATGTTGATAAGAAATAGAGCAGGCATAAATACAAATAAATTCTATGAAATGTCAAAAAATGGATAGGATAAAATTATATACATGCATACACACACAACTGCTCCATGGCACATGTAATTTAGAAATTTTCAAGGTGTTTTGGTAAAGACAGCAATAATTGCTCATAAAATGTTGTAAAACTGCACACTGGTAAGCAATGACCAAAATGTGAAAATTTTATAACTGCAAGTCTTCACTTCTCACTAACTAGTTGTCCTGAGTGACTTAGTCTCTCAAATAATCCATTTTTGATCAACTATTTACTTCCAGACCAAGGTAGATAGGTAATGTTGCCAACTTATCTTCAAGCTATATACATGAATCTGTGAATTCAAAAGATTTAAGCCTCTTAAGTGCTGAATATTTAATCATAAAATTTACAGGTGACTCTCCTGAACTATGCCCACAAGGTAGCATCATTCCATGGCAAACCCTAGGCTGGTATTCTGGATTTGGTGGTGCATACTAATTGACTCACCTAGAGTTCTGCCTCTAGGGAAGGCAGTAAATCGCAGTGCTGGCAGTGCCCCAGGAGAGAACATTTAGAATTCCAATACCCTCTTGAAGGGGACTACACATGAGGAACGGCCTCTGTCTTCTCCAGTAAAGGTCCAAAATTTCTGGGCAGGATTTTCTAAAACATTTCAAGGAAGGGTGAACTTTGGGGAACAGGATTTGTGAGCACGAAGTGATGAATTCTTCCCTGTCTTCTGCCAATTATAGAGCAAGGACCATCACCACTTTTACCCTTATCACTGAAGGCCAGGTAAATGGGTCAGAGCAATAGCAAAGTGACTGCTGGAATCTTCATAGCCTTGCATCAACAGAAATGTCTATGGAATAAAGAGTGGACGGTCTCACTCAGTGAACTATTCCCTTCAATAAGGATATGGCAAACCCATGAGAATACTGTTTATTAGGGCCACACTGAGGGTGGTGACCTATGAGCTAGACTATATCAGGCTGGGTTGTTATATAAAAGACTGTGCTTAGTGCATTACCAAGTTTCCAAAAGAAAACTTTTTTGAAGGAGATAAAAGATGAGGCAAGAAGTCAAGAGCAGAGATGATCAGAAACAGGTCAGAAAGTAGAGTTTAAGATGTAGTTAGATGAGAAGGTTCACGTATAGATCATAATCAAAGCAGGGGTTCCAGAAGCTCTCGTATTAGATACAAAATCTAGGTGTGGGAGTCAACTGGCTGGCTTAAGAGCATAGAGCTGGGATCAGACCCTAATAAACCTTGTGGCCCACTGCATCAGGTATTTAGATTAGATTCCCAAGTTAAGAGAAAGAAAAGACGCACTAAAACATAAGAATATACAACTCATCTTCCT
The DNA here is from genome assembly GCF_003676395.1 of Aethalodelphis obliquidens. Lineage (NCBI taxonomy): Eukaryota > Metazoa > Chordata > Mammalia > Artiodactyla > Delphinidae > Aethalodelphis > Aethalodelphis obliquidens. The sequence continues at coordinate 22,012,094 of NW_020837974.1, read as the reverse complement.
GGTGTTCAAATATTTATTTTAGGTAGTAAAGGCTTTTATTGTTCTGAACCCTGATTAGAAGTCAAACGATCAAGAACAACTGAAGAAGGAGATTCAGGAGCATGTAAAAAGAGCTACAGCACCTTACAAACATCCCAGGAAGGTAGGTATTCTGATTATGAACAATATTTGCTTAGTATTCTGGAAATTTTCAGCTGTTTATTTTTTCCATTTTAATGAACATTCTCCTCAAACATGCTATACCAAATATTCCAAACTAAACTAATGACACGGATAAGAATCAGAATCTTTGAGATTAAAATGAAACCCTTAAACTAATTTGCTGGGTCATTTGGCTTACCTGACTTATAATAAATACAGTAAGTCCCCTATATTCGAACAAGTTCTGTTTGGAGAGCATGTTCATTAAGTCTAGTTTTTTCGTTAAGTCTAACAAAGTTAGCCTAGGTACCCAACTAACACAATCGGCTATATAGTACTGTACTGTAATAGGTTTATAATACTTTTCACACAAATAATACATAAAAAACAAATACAAAAAATAAAGAAAACATTTTTAATCTTAAGTACAGTACCTTGAAAAGTACAGTAGTGCAGTACAACAGCTGGCATACAGGGGCTGTCATCGAGTGAACAGGCAAAAAGAGTTACTGACTGGAGGAGGGAGAAGAGGTGGGAGATGGTAGAGTTGAAGGATTGTCAGCAACAGGAGGCAGAGGGCGAGCTTCAATGTCACTCACGCCTGATGCTGATGGCACAGGTTCGGGTTCCTTGCTGGAACCAGATGCATGTTCGCATCTTTGAAAGTTCACAAATTGAAGGTTCGTGTGTAGGGGACTTACTGTACTAAATATCAAGAAAAATATCAACAATACCCCTCTCCCTTTTTTGGTTGTTACCAAAAACTCACCCCAATGGGTGTCCTGATTCTTTCACCTAGAGTTCATAATAGAACTTTTATATAGTTGACTTTGTCTAAAGATGAAAACTTCTGGGCTAATTTTCTTCCCTTGATATCTACAGGTAGAATTTATTCAAGAGCTGCCAAAGACTATTAGTGGGAAGATAAGAAATGAACTGAGGAAGAAAGAATGGGAAACAATTTAAATTCATTACTTATCATGGTATCTATAAAATAAGGCCCTGTAAAACCACAAGATTATGAAAAGGTGATTTCAAAATGTGACAGTATGCTTATAAACTAACTGATTTAAAATACCTTGTGGTTATAACATCATAGGCTGAATTCTGAACTAAAATATTCAGTAAATTCCTCTGCATTAGTGTCAATGTTCTTATAATTTGGCAATATAAATAGAATACCATCAGCTGCCATGGAACTTTTAAACATACAGTATAGAAGCGTTTCTGAACCGAATCTCTGACCTGTTGGAGTTCAAATCTTAGTTGAATAATTCTTCTGATATGTTGACATACAAATCAGAACCAATTTTCAAGGGTTGAAATAAAACTAAATAAGTTATAAAAGTTTTTAGAAAAACTTAAAATATTAGATTATCATAATTCTCAAAGTACAAAAGCATCTACCTGAAAACAGTCTAGTGATTTTTATCGGTCACATTTTTATTCAAATAATTAAAAATAGTTTAAAATTTGTTTCAAGGTCTAACTGCAAAAGAAGGGTATAATATGTTGTACACCTGAAACCAATATAATATTGCATGGCAATTATAATTCAATAAAAAGAAACAAGGATATCATATACTAGTATTGCTGCTTATTACATTTAATCTAATAAATACAGTTTACCAAGTATTTCATTTGTGGCTCTTCAAAAAGTATGATAAATTTGGCATGGGTTAATATGTGAAATATAAATAAAATAGTATAAGACATTATCAGAATACTCATAATGTGTGGGAATTCAAGGGGCAATCAGGATTCATACATGAACAGAAGACAAATTAGATAAATGGTGAATGAAATTAGAAGCCTGTGAAATTCTTTTTTCTATTTTCAGTGTGTGTATGTGTGAGAATGTGTTGAATAGCCCCAGTGTAGCTTACAGAGCTCAGATACACTATGTCCTCACAACTTGTAGCCCTATACAAATTTTTTTCTCTTTACTGTAGTAAAAGTCACATTGAGGTAAAAACATAGTTTACATGTAAAAAAAGTCAATTCCTCATTGAAGGTCTGAGTCTCAATGAATTTTTAGTAGAAAAATCTACATTTCTGTCACAAATATGGCTTGTTTCTGGAGAGTTAAAAGTGTGTCCCCCTGGGGAATGAGACAGAACTATGCTGTTGGCTGTCTCCTTTTGAAGTGTTTGTTCCCATTTGAAATAACCACAACATTTTCTCTTTTCTTGGTACTTCCCAATAGGACAACAATAGAAGACTTTTCCATGGTTCGGTCCATTATTAGAAGCAACAAGTCTCTTGGATCTTCGGCCACACTTGCATAAAGGAGGTGTTATTTTCCCACCCTTCCAAGGCTCTTGTACATTAACTGTAGAAGTTAAGATAGAAGGGAGAACCTTCCTGGAAGAACTTCCCCCTGGGGAGCCATTAGATGATGTAGGCTTTTCTTCATGAATAGTGAAGGTCTGTTTTTTTGCTGGTGGGAAAGGTAGGGGACTGGATGGATTCCTCTTAGCACCGCCTAAATGAAGAGGAAGTTTCCCCAAAACTAAAGGATGAGACATATTGGCATTAACACTGTTGAAGCTACTTGATTTACATTCAGGTAACTTAAAGTCAAAAGCATCTGAACCTGGATCTTTGGCTTCTTTTATATTATAAATAGTAGTATGTGGACTCTTATATACAATAGATTTAGACGTATCAGATTTTTGAGGAGTTTCTTCTGTGCCTCCAAAATTTTCTTGACTTAACATTTCAGATTTTTCTAAAACCATTAATCTTTCTCCAGAATTAAATGAAGTGTCTAAGTTTGAGTCACTAATAGGAGGCATACAATATATATTCTGCTCAGGTTGAGATGATGGCAGTAAAGCTACATCCTCCCAATCAGCCAACATAGGTAAACTGTCAAGAGCAGAACTCATTTCCATATCAGAGACATTATTAACAGATGAAATGGTAGTTGAAACAAGTATCAATTCTGAACCAACTGTTGAAGACTCAGAATTGGTATTAAATGCAAGATGTTGGTTTATTTGCTTCTGCATAGGTGTATTCAAACTGGAAGACTGTAACTGCCCCAGAGAGGTCCTGGACTCAGTATTAAAAAGAGATAAACAGCTTTTGACATTCTGACAGCCTGCTTTTACATTGCCCTTTAGTTGTAAATGATCTTGCTGTACCTTTATAGGAAAATTCACATCAACTGACTTCATTTGCACTTTCTCGTAGGATTTTATTGTATTTTTAGGTTCCGTACCATATATGCTGGGATCATGAATGCTACTGTTGCAGGCTGATATGTCTTCAACTTGATCCATATTCAAATTTCTGGTGAAAATGTTAGGATTCCTCTTAGTGGGAACCTATGATTTCACAGACAAATCCAACAGCTTTAGACATTCTGCATTCATAATTTCTTTAGTACGCATTGTATGGCAAAAAAGAAAAACGTCATCATTGATTGATTTATAAATGATAGCATACATGACATCTACATTTCAACTTGCCCATGATTACTTCTGGAGTTTGAAATAACAGAATAAAGAGGTAAGACACTACTAACCTTGTTCAAGGACCTTGTAATTTTCATTAAGCAACCATCCCTGATCATTTTCCAAGCAAGAAGGGCAGTATTCCTAGAATCATCCAACCCTGAGAAAAGAGATATCAAACACTGAATTTAGTGGTACCAGTGTAAAGAAATATAGCAAAAAATACCACCACTTAAGCAGAAATTGGAACATACTGTTGGTTTTCTGATCAACTACTAATTTCATTGGTAAGGCTACTGGCAGCCTTACCAATGAAAGATTTCCCACATTTACAGGGGAGGAGGTGAAATTTTGTTAGACAGTTCGAAAATATATGACCGAGTCCTGCACACGCTGTCCTGGGAGTGCACAGAGAGCGGTTGCCCATAGGAGACCTACAAGCAGATGCCAGGCCCAGCCCCTTTTGTCCCAGGAGTGAGCGGATAGCCCTCACCCCTAGGAAATCCACAAGAAGCCACCAAACCTGCCCCTGCTGTCCCGGGAATGCATGGAGACCACCTGCCCATACAAGATCCGAGAGCAGGCACCAAGCCCTGCCCCCACTGTCTTGGGAGTGTGTGAAGAGCAGTCGCCCATAGGAGACCCACGAGCTGGTACTGGCCTGTAATTTTCTTTTTTTGTGGTATCTTTGTCTGGTTTTGGTATCAGGGTGATGGTGGCCTCACAGAATGAGTTTGGGAGTTTTCCTTCCTCTGCAATTTTTTGGAACAGTTTCAGAAGGATAGGTGTTAGCTCTTCTCTAAATGGTTTTTTTTTTTTTTTTTTTTTTTGCGGTACGCGGGCCCCTCACTGCTGTGGCTTCTCCTGTTGCAGAGCACAGGCTCCGGACGCGCAGGCTCAGTGGCCATGGCTCAAGGGCCCAGCCGCTCCGCGGCAGGTGGGATCCTCCCGGACCGGGGCACGAACCCGTGTCCCCTGCATCGGCAGGCAGACTCTCAACCACTGCGCCACCAGGGAAGCCCTTCTCTAAATGTTTGATAGAATTTACCTGTGAAGCCATCTAGTCCTGGACTTTTGTTTGTTGGGACTTTTTTAATCACCGTTTCAATTTCATTACTTGTGATTGGTCTGTTCATATCTTCTATTTCTTCCTGGTTCAGTCTTGAGAAGTTGTACCTTCCTAAGAATTTGGCCATTTCTTACAGGTTGTCCGTTTTATCAGCGTACAGTTGCTAGTCTCTTATGATCCTTTGTATTTCTGTGGTGTCAGTTGTTAAGTTCTCCTTTTTCATTTCTAATTTTATTGATTTGAGTCCTCTCCCTTCTTTTCTTGATGAATCTGGCTAAACATTTATCAATTTTGTCTATCTTCTCAGAGAACTAGCTTTTAGTTTCACTGATCTTTGCTATTGTTTTCTTCATCTCTATTTCACTTATTTCTGCTCTGATCTTTACGATTTCTTTCCTTCTACCAAGTTTAGGTTTTGTTTGTTCTTCTTTCTCTAGTTGCTTTAGGTTCCTGAGGTAAGATTGTATTGCTATACTTCCCTCTTAGAACTGCTTTTGCTGCATTCTGTAGGTTTTGGATCGTTGTGCTTTTGTTTTCATTTGTCTCTAGTATCATTCTTTAACACCATACACAAAAATAAACTCAAAATAGATTAAAGACCTAAATGTGAGACTGGACACTATCAAACTGTTAGAGGAAAACATAGGCAGAACGCTCTTTGACATAAATCGCAGCAATATCTTTTTTGATCTGTCTCCCAGAATGATGGAAATAAAAACAAAAATAAACAAATGGGACATAATTAAACTCAAAAGCTTTTTCACAGCAAAGGAAACCATAAACAAAACGAAAAGACAACGCACAGATTAGGAGAAAATATTTGCCAACAATGTGACTGAGAAGGGATTAGTCTCCAAAATTTACAAACAGCTCATGTGGCTTAATATCAGCAAAACAAACAACCCAATCAAAAAAGGGGCAAAAGACCTAAACAGACATTTCCCCAAAGAAAACATACAGATGGATAAAAGGCACATGAAAAGATGTTCAACATCATTAATTATTAGAGAAATGCAAGTCAAAACTACGATGAGGGCTTCCCTGGTGGTGCAGTGGTTGAGAGTCTGCCTGCCGATGCAGGGGACACGGGTTCGTGCCCTGGTCCAGGAGGATCCCGCATGCCACGCAGCGGCTGGGCCCGTGAGCCATGGCCACTGGGCCTGCGCGTCCAGAGCCTGTGCTCTGCAACGGGAGAGGCCACAACAGTGAGAGGCCCGCGTACCGCAAAAAAAAAAAAACTACGATGAGGTATCACCTCACACCAGTTAGAATGGCTATCATCAAAAAATCCACAAACAATAAATGCTGGAGAGGGTGTGGAGAGAAGGGAAACCTCCTACACTGTTGGTGGGAATGTAAATTGGTGCAGCCACTGTGGAAAACAGTATGGAGGTTCCTTAAAAACCTAAAAATAGAGCTACCATATGATCGTGAAATCCCACTCCTGGCAGGTACCTGGAGAAAAACATGGTCTGAAAGGATACATGCATCCCAATGTTCAGCGTTGTTTCCAAAACATGGAAGCAGCCTAAACGTCCATCGACAGAAGAATGGATAAAGAAGATGTGGTACATATATACAATGGAATATTACTCTGCCATTAAAAAGAATGAAATAATGTCATTTGCAGCAACATAGATGGACCTAGAGATGGTCATACTGAGTGAAGTAAGTCAGAGAAAGATGAATATCAAATATCACTTATATGCGGAATCTAAAAAAAAATGATACAAATGAACTTATTTACAAAACAGAAACAGACTCACAGACTTAGAGAACAAACTTATGATTGGCAGGGGTGAGTGGGGAGAGGGATAGTAAGGGAGTTTGGAATTGACATGTACACACTGCTACATTTAAAAAGGATAACCAACAAGGACCTACTGCATAGCACAGGGAACTCTGCTCAATATTATGTAACAACCTAAATGGGAAAAGGATATGAAAGAGAATAGACACATGTATATGTATAACTGAATCACTTGGCTGTACACCTGAAACTAACACAACATTGTTAATCAACTATACTCCAATATAAAATAAAAAGTTAAAAAAAAAACCCTATAGGATCATCTCAATAGATGCAGAAAAAGCTTTTGACAAAATTTAACATCCATTTATAATAAAAGCTCTCCAGAAAGTGGGAATAGAGGGAACTTACCTCAACATAATAAAGGCCATATATGACAAACTCACAGCTAACATCATTCTCAATGGTGAAAAGCTGAAAGCATTCCCTCTAAGATCAGGAACAAGGCAAGGCTCTCGCCACTTCTATTCAACACAGTTTTGGAAGTCCTAGCCATGGCAATCAGAGAAGAAAAAGAAATAAAAGGAATCCAAATTGGAAAAGAAGAAGTAAAACTGACACTGTTTGCAGATGATGTGATACTATGCATAGAAAATTCTAAAGTTGCTACCAGAAAACTACTAGAGCTCATCGATGAATTTGGTAAAGATGCAGGATACAAAATTAATGCACAGAAATCTCTTGCATTCCTATACACTAACAACGAAAGATCAGAAAGAGAAATTAAGGAAACAATCCCATTTACCATTGCATCAAAAAGAATAAAATACCTAGGAATAAAGCTACCCAAGGAGACAAAAGACCTGTACTCAGAAAACTATAAGATACTGATGAAGGAAACCAAAGACGACACAAACAGATGGAAAGATATACTGTGTTCTTGGATTGGAAGAATCAATATTGTCAAAATGACTATATTACCCAAAGCAAGCTACAGTTTCAATGCAATCCCTACCAAATTATCAATGGCATTTTTCACAAAATTAGAACAAAAATTTTAATTTGCATGGAAACACAAAAGACCCTGAATAGCCAAAGCAATCTTGAGAAAGAAAAAGGGAGCTGGAGGAATCAAGCTCCCTGACTTCAGACTATACTACAAAGCTTTAGTAATCAAAACAGTATTACACCGGCACAAAAGCAGATATATAGGTCAATGGAACAGGATAGAAAGCCCAGAAATAAATTCACGCATCTATGGTCAATTAATCTATGACAAAGGAGGCAAGAATATACAATGGAGAAAAGACAGTCTCTTCAATAAGTGCTGCTGGGAAAACTGGACAGCTACATGTAAAAGAATGAAATTAGGACATTCTCTAACACCGTATACAAAAATAAACTCAAAATGGATCAAAGATCTAAATGCAAGGCTGGATACTATAAAACAGAGGAAAACCTAGGCAGAACACTCTTTGACATAAATTGCAGCAATATTTTTTTTGATCTGCCTCCTAGAGTAATGAAAATAAAAACAAAAATAAACAATTGGGACCTAATTAAACTCAAAAGCTTTTGCACAGCAAAGGAAACCATAAACAAAACAAAAAGACAACCCACAGAATTGGAGAAAATATTTGCAAACAAAGCGACCTACAAGGGATTAATCTCTAAAATACACTAACAGCTCAAGCAGCTCTATGTCAAAAAAACCCCAAACAACCCAAATGAAAAATAGGCAGAAGACCAAAATAGACATTTCTCCAAAGAAGACATACAGATGGCCAAAAAGCACATGAAAAAATGTTCAACATCACTAATTATCAGAGAAATGCAAGTCAAAACTACAGTGAGGTATCATCTCACACCGGTAAGAATGGCCATCATCAAACAGTCTACAAACAATAAATGCTGGAGAAGGTGTGGAGAAGAGGGAACCTTCCTACACTGTTGGTGGGAATGTAAATTGTACAACCACTATGGAGAACAGTATGGAGGTTCCTTAAAAAACTAAAAATAGAACTACCATATGATCCAGCAATCCCGCTCCTGGGCATATATCCAGAGAAAACCATAATCTGAAAAGATACATGCACCCCAATGTTCAGTGCAGCACTGTTTACAATAGCCAAGACATGGAAGCATCCTAAATGTCCATGAACAGAGGAATACATAAAGAAGACGTGGTACATATATACAGTGGAACATTACTCAGTCATAAAAAAGAATGAAATAATGCCATTGGAAACAACATGGATGGACCTAGAGATTATCATACTAAGTGCAGTATGTCAGACAGAAAAATACAAAGTATCATATGATACTGGTCATATGTGGAATCTAATTTTTAAAAAAAGATACAAATGAACTTATTTACAAAATAGAAAGTCTTACAGATATTGAAAAAACCTTATGGTTACCAAAGGGGAAACGCTGGGGGGAGGTATAAATCAGGAGCTTGGGATGAACATACACATACCACTATATATAAGATAGATAACCAACAAAGACCCACTGTATAGCACAGGGAACTCTACTCAATATTCTGTGATAACCTATATGAGAAAAGTATCTAAAAAAGAATGAATATATGTATATGTATATATGAATCACTTTGTTGTACACCTGAAACTAACACAACATTGTAAATCAACTATATTCCAATAAAATTAAAATTAAAAAATAATATATGACCAACATTCTGTAGGGACCATGTTTTATGAGTAATCTAATAGTCTTGCTCAGTTCTTTCCCTAGTCCACTGTATTATTCGGGCATTGGTTTATAATCTCCATTTGATTTGGCTAATTCTTTTCATTCTTTTTAGCAAGTAGAAAGCCACTACATGACAGTCTTTATCTTACAATATTTTATGAAAGTGGTAATTTGAAAATCTTGGAAACAATTTGAATTGTATAGATTAGGGCTTTTTTCAGGCTGAAGCATATTCCTTGTTAATGATATCATCAAAAAATGAGGTTCAAATGAAAGACTGTATAAAAATAGAATGACTTACATAATAAAATTTTAAATTATACTAACCGAAATGTTCTCGTCCCAAGAATTCTATTCCCACTTCCTGCAGGGCACCACTTAGTCCTTTTGGTTTTCTCCTGTAGAAAATCTAGTCAAATAAAAGACAATATGTCTTAAAAAATGATTACTATTTGAAAGGCTATGTATTTTTTTAAAACAGTTTTTTTTTTTTTAATATTTATTTGGCTGCACAGGGTCCTAGTTGTGGGATCTTTGTTGCAGCACGTGAGATCTTTAGTTGTGGCATGTGGGATCTAGCTCCCTAACCAGGGATCGAACCTGGGCCCCCTGCATTGGGAGTGTGGAGTCTTAACCACTGGACCACCAGGGAGGTCCCTTAGGGGCTAGGTATTAACCATTTACTTCTCATAATTTTTATTCTATTAGATTTGGAATGTGCTTATTTTTGTGTTGTTCTATATACTTTAAGAAAAGTATTTATGTGAATGTTTCAAAACAAAATATTTTGTTTGTAGAAACTCATACCCATGCGTGGGATAAAGTTTAATCATTTTTTAATAGAAAGAAAGTGAACATGCCCCCATCTTTGACCCTTACCTTGTAAGTTACTCTGAGATCAATCCAAGAATTAAGGAACACAGGTTTTAACAACTGTTTTCTTTTACACTCATACTCCAGGCAAACTCCCAAGTCCCAGTCTGCATTGAGTATATTAAAATAGAACAAAGTCAATGATGCCAGCAGTTTTTACTTATGCTATCATTTACAAATAAAATGGTGAAAGATGACATAAAACAGAATAGCAGGACTTAGAATAATATATGAAAGCATATATTATAATACTATACTATATTTTAAATATAATATATACTACATATGGTATATATAACATACTATATAATATATAAAAGAAGAGTAAGATTTAATTGCCCTGGTAATATCTAACAATTATTCAAAACTTACTATTAAGAAATTAGGTTGGTAATTAAGTTTCAAAATGATTTCTTAAAAACACACTAAAACACAGATACTTCAGAAGAAGAGTAAGGTGTCACATTACAAGGTCTAGATGGAAAAGATTATCTGCTTTCAACATTCTAGAAAATATTAATGTAATGGAGAAACCAAACATCTTACAGGGACCCTTTTGGGCTATACCCCACAGGCCTGCAAGCCCTGTACTTGCCCAACCTCAAGACAGAATAAAGAGCCTGAATCGGTGACACAGACATCAAGGATTTAATGAACAGGGGGATCATACATGTCTGAAGCAAGGTCTTGGAGCGACACTCCACCACGCGAAGCAGATGGCAGCAGCCTTCTGCTAAGTGTTACCGGGGGAATTGACATCAGGTTGGCTCATGAGTTCCCAGGGAAACCAGCTGAGGAGCAAGCCCTTATGCCCCTTTGATAAGCTATCATGGTGGAGATATTCTGATCTAAAGATTAGAACAATCACTAGCTGGGGCCAGGGGCAAGTATGTATTAAGAGGGGAGGTCAGTCATATGAGTAGGGTGTTAAGTAAAGCAGGGACTGGTCAATCAGGGGATGTACAGAGAACAAGAGAACAGCCATCCTGAGTGGCCTGATCATACAGACCCAAGACTATCAGTGCTATGCTATCAATGGCACAGCACTGCTATCAATGACTATTAACGGGAATGCTCTAACATGGGCATAGAAAAGGTCTACTTTAAATGGTCCATTTTTTCCTTGATGTCTACATTAGAAGTGTGAAAGTATAAAAGCAAAGGTTGTGAGTTGAATAAGGACTCTTTTTTTTCAAAGTTATAGAAAATAGCATGCTAAGAGTTTTCACCAGTCTTTGCCTGGATTCAGGAGAACAGAGAGGAGCAGTCTAGAAAGATTCTTTAAAGTTAGGGCTTAAATTTTTAAGGCATTTAAAAAATTTAAAATATGAATAAATTTACTTTTCTTGGTTAACATCTGCTAGACACTTAGATTTCTTTTCGTGGCCCAGGAAGCTAACAAGTATAATTCCTACCAGAGATAAAGAATTATACGGTGGCAACACTACTCATTTATGATTGATAGATACAACTTTTTTTTTTTTTTACCTGACCAAGTAACAAATGCACATAATTTTACTTCAGAAGTAGAAATATCTGAAACCCTAGTAGCAAAAGTAATTTTCTTCTGTTGCTGAATCTTCTGAATCCATTTACAGAACTGAGATAAGCAAATCTTCAGAGGGACTCCTTCATCAACTTGAGCCTGAATAGAGTCATAAAATCTGAATTCAACAACTGAATTCCATAATTATTGAGCACATAAGTAGGCAATGTGTGGGGGATATACAACAAAGAAGAAGAAATTCTAACTGGCAAAGAGTTCATCTAGTGAAAAGATGTTAAAACACATGGGAGAGAAATAATATAATGGTTAGAATTCTGCAAGGTTAGAAAAATTCGGTTGATCAATCTAAATCACACAGAAATACAATAAATATATCTCGATCAACAGAAATTTGATGTCACTTAATTTCCATAAAGTATGGAAATTGATATACATCTTTATAACACTATTCCTTCTTTCTTTCTTTTTTGGTCACACCACGTGGGATCTTAGTTCCCTGACCAGGGATCGAACCTGTGCCCTTGAAGTACAGCGTCTTAACCACGGGAAAGTCTAATTCTTTCTAATTTTTAAAGATTCCAAGATTCTGGAGGGGACATTATATCTCCTAACAGTGAATAAATCTAATTCCAAATGGCATATAGCTTTTATTTTCTTTTTGAAACTGATTGCTGAATTTTAATATATGCATCTCGCCTGCTTTTTTTTTGTTGGGGTGGGAGGATGAGAAGAGAAATGAGGAAAAGAGAAGGGCATACCTGCTTTATGCCTGTTAGTTCCATGCAAAATTCAGAAAGAATTGGATGTTCCTGAGGATGAACGTAAGCATGGAACTCAGATTCAATCTCTCCAGTTGATGTGTTTAGCAATATAGCTGGAAATTCAACTACATGAAAGAATCATCAATTGACACTTGAATATACAATTGATAAATTAATGCTGCAATCACTCTAAATTAAATATATATTACCATCATATAGCATTCATTATTAAACAATCATTGTTTTAGTAAAAGCATATTAAAATGACCAAAGCAGTGTAATGTAATGGTTTAAGTTATGCCAAAGGAAAAAAAAAAAAAAGTTATGCCAAAGAATAAGTCAAACTATTCAAGTTACAGGTATATCTACTTAAAACTCTTGAATATATTTCCATAATTAAATATGAAGACCATATGAAAATTGAAACGTACTTCTTTTTGCAAAGGCATTATGTTCTTTTCAGCTTCTATGCAATTGAGATTTTGTATATAATCCTAAAACAATTATTTTATATGATGACACAATTAGGTATTAGGTTTTTGGGTTTTTTTGTCAAGTCAGATTTTATAGTAAATTACCAATTCATAGATCATTTTGTTTTCTTTAACTGTTAACTGTTTTATATCTATAAACTTTAAAGTAACTTATCTAGTGTTACCTTTGGCCATTTGCAGTCAAGTTCAGACTTACTTATTTCCTGGCTACGGTGGCGTTTCCCATCATTCCAACAAGTCGACTCAAAATCAATGACAATTAAGTAGTCAAACAACTGCTCTGCAAAAGATCAGAGTGTCCTTATGTTTTACCAGTGTTAAAAATGCAAGGCTACAGAAAATAAAGAAATGAAGCACACTACTTACTAGATTTGCTTCTTCCTAGATTTCCATTTGGCGGTGCAATTGACTTTCTTCTAATTAATCCAAGCTGCCTAAAAATGTAAAATAATCCAGGTATGCTCAACAAATTCATTCATACTCCTGCCTATATAAGCTAACAAACTGATGGTATAACCCTCATTATTAATGGTTTGATGTATTGTGATTGAGAGGAAATTGAACTAGACTGGTTCTTTGCACTCTTGACTTTAGTAGTCATTCTACCTGCATGGGCCTCAAAGTGCATATTCGCAAACTTAGACCAATTCTTTGTGCTCCCCTTATTTTACAGTAATACTGAGGAACTCAAGTGATTTTAAAGATGCATTGAAAAGCTAAGTTATTTTTTCTTTTGCATTTTTCAAGCCCTTGCTATGTGTACAGCACAGCTGAGAGGAGACAGGGCAGGTCCAGTCTTCTAGGAGCTTAAAATATCTGGGTAAAGAAACTAGATATCCATAGCAAACTACTGAAAGGTAATATATGATAAAGGATCTTTAAGGGCAACATGATGAGTCCACAGAAAGGGAAGAGCTTGTTACCTGAAAACTGTGCTCCCCTCTTGGTGGCTGTCAAGCCAAAAGACACAACCAAGGCAAAAAGTGGGAGAAGGGGGTCTTCCCTGGTGGCTCAGTGGTTAAGAATCCGCCTGCCAGCGCAGAGGACACAGGTTCGAACCCTGCTCCGGGAAGATCCCACATGCCGCGGAGCAACTAAGCCCATGCGCCACAACTACTGAACCTGTGCTCTAGAGCCGGTGAGTCGCAACTACTGGGTCCCCGTGCCATAACTACTGAAGCCCACACGCCTAAAGCCTGTCCTCCGCAACAAAGGCAAGCCACAGCAATGAGAAGCCCGCGCACTGCAATGAAGAGTAGCAATCACTCTCTGAGACTAGAGAAAGCCCTCGTGCAGCAACGAAGACCCAACGCAGCCAAAAATAAATAATAAAATAAAATAAATTAATTAAAAAAAAGAGCAGGAGAGGGAAGGATTTATTACTTGCAGCAAGTAAGTAGAACAGCGGGGATCCTTTCCAAAGCAGTGTTTCTCCCAACTGCAAAATTGGGGAAGTTTTCAGCTAAGGGTACATGCATATTCATGAAAGATTCCAAGCTTTAGCTGATATAAGAGGGTCAAAAAAGGTCAACATCATCATCCCTTGGGTTCCAGCTGATCTGGTGGTTGAGCACCTCAGGCTAATCTTTACCACTGAAACAGAACTAGGAGTCTTTTTTTTTTTGGCCGCACAACGTGTCTTGCAGGATCTTAGTTACTCAACCAGGGATCGAACCCGTGCCGCCTGCAGTGGACGCATGAAGCCCTAACCACTGGACCACCAGGGAATTCCCAGAACCATTGGTCTTTACAACTAATATATTATCTTTGCCGCTGTTGCTTCTCTTGCTTAACAGTCGTTCGTTTCTGCATTCTTTTGTTCCTTTAAGATCATTACTTACTGAGACCTCTTCAAGGACAAGCATTGTGTCCAGGCTTAGATTACAAAATGGCTTCGGCCAAAAATGGCTTCTCTTATGTTAAGAAAGCCATGCCTGGTTCTCTTTCTCCAGGGAACCCCTACCCTAACAGCTTACATGTTTACTGAGGTCCTAAGTGCCCTGAGACAAAACTGTGCTAAGTAGAGTTTAACTAGGTAGACACCTCCTGTTCTAGTTTTTTGTTTGACCTGTGATGGGGAGTTGAGAATAATGGGTAACACCTACTGACTGCTCACTACATAGTAGGCACTGAACTAAGATGGTGATCTCCTTTCATCCTCAACAACTGTATAAAGTAGTCACTTTTGCTACCTATATTTAATGGATGAGAAAACGAACTCAGCAATTTGCCAGAAAACACATATTTAGTCTGTGAACCAAGGATCATCCAACTGTGAAACCCATGCTATTCACGAATGCATTATACTGCTTCTATTAATCACAAACGTGAACAGCGTGTCCAAGAATCAGGAGAAAGGCCACAATGATTCACATTGTGAATTAAAGGGATCACGAGTAAGTCGTGGGGTGAACGGCTTGTTGAGTGCGGTCGGGGCTCCCTGCGACCTCCGAACGGCCCTCCAAGGTCGTTCTTAATAGTTTCCCGAGGCCTGGTATAGGCAGACTGTGGCTCAAGGGCACAGAGTCGAGAGCCTTGGTCCTTCCACGCTCGCGCACAGGGCTGCCAGAGGCTCGAGACTGAGGTCCAGGCAGAGACCTTTCAGCCTGGGCTGGCCAGTACAGGTTGGGACGCCCGAGCTGCAGAGAACGGAGGCTGACACTGCGGACGCCAGCGCCGCTCCAGGACCGACCCCCCCCGCCGCCCGGAGCCCCCATAGCGTACCGCGCAAGCCTCTTGGTTGCCATTCCCGACGCTCCTTTCTCTTCACAGCCCAACTGCCGGAAGTCGCTGTACTTCCTCTTCCGGTCCATTCAAAAGCTGCGCGCCGCTGCGGAGGGCGTTACACCGTCGGCTCCGCCGGAGGCTGAGGCAGCGGCGGTGTTTGTCGGTGTTCTCCGCCCTGCTTCTCTTCGGCGTCTTCGGGGAATCTGGGGCGTGGGGAGTGGTTTTGGCAGGGAAGACAGCGCTCCCCCTTCCCTCTTTTCCAACAGGCGGAGGCGCGTTTGCGGTTGGGGAAGCGTATCGAATCCGGCCTCCGGCGTCAACTGTAAAACCGTTTGGGTTGGTGCGGCGTGGTTTTCTTTGCCGCGTTAACGGGGAAGACCGTTGGCACCCTCCCTTTCCGAGGGGGGCGGGGAGCACTTCGTAAACTGAATTAAGGAGAGGATCTGAGGAGGGTTGTAGGCTGTCGAAACCCTTGTGCTCCCCACTCAGGAGACGGCCCGGGCCATCTGCGCGTCGTGGTTTTCGCATCTCTAACCGATCTTTCTCCACAGGTTCATGGAGCCAGAGAAGGAAAGGACCGGGAGGACCCCCAAGAAGGGCAGGAAGAGGAGGCGGGTCCCGAATAAGCTGGTCGGGGCGTCAGAGGTGATGAGAGACCGTTGGGATCTTGAGGAGAGGCAGCAGCCCGAGGCCAAGGTGAGCAACGGGGGATCCCGAATGGGCGGCCCGAGGCAGTTTGGAGCTCCCAAATGATAATACAATACCACATACCTTAGGGCTGATATTGGCGGTTTAAAACAGGTATTGTGCCTGGCACACGAGAAGAATGTTCGTTCAACAGATATTTATTGAAGTCTTCTGTATGCCAGGAATTGCTCTAGCTTCTGGAAGTATCCCAGTGCATAAAAGCACAAAATCCCCTGCACTCGTGCAGTTTACATTCCCATAGGGGAATAAGACTGATGATCATCTCTGCCATTTATTGAGAGCTAAATAATGCCTTTCATCCCTTTAGTCATCAGATTTCTATTGTCTTCCTAGGCACTTGGGGTACATCAGTGATTAAACAGAGATCACTACTACCTTTACTAGTGGAGAGAGAAAGAAGATAAACAATAGATAATGATAAATCAGTTATATAGAAGGGAATTAGTGCTATGAAAACTTTTTAAAATGGGATTCCTTTTTCGTTTTTTTTTGGCCTATCCGATTGGCAAAGCAATTTTTTAAAGGTTAACGTGGTAGAAAGTCAAAAGAAGTTGACAGTCTCATCACTTTATTTTGAAACAAACTTAAAGAAAATTTGCAAGGACAGTATCAAAAACTACCCCCCAGCCAACATTTGAAAGTACTGTAGTTGCTAACAGAATGCCTCCCCCCACCCATATTTTAGTGTTTACATATTTCCTACAAACAATCTACATAACTAAAATGCAACCATCAAAATCAGGAAGTAACATGGATATATTGCTACCATCTAATACTCAGACCCCATTCAAGTTTCTCCAGTTGTTCTAATAATGTCCTTTTTAGCATTAAGATCAAGTCTAGAATCACGTGTTACAGTTAGTTGTCATGTCTCCTTCAGTCCAAACAACTGTTCAGTCTTTTCTTTGA
Source organism: Aethalodelphis obliquidens (assembly GCF_003676395.1). Lineage (NCBI taxonomy): Eukaryota > Metazoa > Chordata > Mammalia > Artiodactyla > Delphinidae > Aethalodelphis > Aethalodelphis obliquidens. The sequence goes on along the minus strand of NW_020837974.1, from coordinate 21,994,979 downwards.
CATTTGTGACATTACTACCTTTGAAGAATCCTGGACCAGTTATTTTGTAGAAGTTAGGTTTGTTTGTTTCCTCATTAATTAGATTCAGATTGTACATCTTTGGCAGGAATATCACAGAAGTGACATTCTGTTCTCTTGTATTTTATCAGGTTGTACACAAGTTTGATTTGTCCCATTACTGGTGATGTTAACCTTGATAACTTGATTAAGAACGTGTGTGCTAAACTTCTCTAAAGTTACTCTTTTTCTCTGTTGTTTTGTGGGAAGATGCTTCCTCATTAACTTCATTAACTTCATTAACCTCATTAACTTCCTCATTGCAGTTTATTCATTTTTTTATTAGTATGAATTTGTGGATACCTATTTTATTCATTGAGTTATAATCCATTACTGTATTTTGCTGCTCAAAATATCCCAGATTTGGCCATTAAGCTAGCTTCTGTGTCCCTTTAACATGACCCCATCATGCTTGAGCATTCCCTTATTTTTCTGGCACAAAAAAATGTTCCAGACTCTTCTGTGCTTTCCCTGCCCCAGCCCTGGAATCGGCTACTTCTGCCAGGAGACTTAGTTCTTTTTAGTGGAGAGTGACATTTAGAAATCAAGATCTGGGTGTTAGATGTGTTTATTGCTATTGGTATGTCACTACTCCCAAAAAGAGAGCTAGGTAGTATGTGTGTATATGTTTATACACACATACGTATGTTTACATTTAAATATTTTTCTGTATACATATTGAAAAACTGAATTCATATCAGTATCTTTACTTCCAATCCAATTCCACAGGGTTCATTCTAGTTTTCTCCCTTTTCATATTTATAACTTCCTTATATAACAGTGAGAAACCTGACTCCCATTATCTTCAATATATTTGATCAGTCCCCCATTGCTGCCATTGCCCCACACCCTCACACCTTCCTTACCCTGCTTGGGCCCTTGTCATTCTGCGTCTTATACCAGGTCACTCTCCTATCTGAATGCCTTCATTGCTGCTGTGACAAGCTACTACCCTCATCCTTCTCACACGGACACCTGCACCCTTTTCAGGCTTTGAATTCGGTGACAGCCCTCTTTTTCCTTCAGCATTGATGCCCTCCTTACTGTAAACAATTTCTGACATCTGATGCCAGCCTAACTGCTCTCCAGTTGCCACTGCATGGATGCCCTCCTCATACCGCTCAGGCTTTGACACTTCACATTGGGCCACTGTCCTGCATATATATCCTGGGTTCCTACCCCTAGTCCTGGGCTTTCTCCCCTATAGGATGCCCTCCTCACCCTGCTCAGCCTCTGACATCGCATGTTTGGCAACCATGATTACTCACTGCCATATAGATTCCTTACTCATACATTATCAATATCATACAGTTTTGTTTGGTAAATATAAATTGGTATATTCTTTCAGGAGTTAGCAATATTATCAGAATATAAGATATACATGCTTATTTTGACCAGGAATTTATCCTGAGAAAATAGGTGTACAAGGATGCTTATCATAATACTGTTCATAATTTTTTAGAAAACAACAGTGTCATCAATAGGGAATTTTTTTCAAATAAATTATGTTTTAAGTAAATTGAAAGAGTGGACTATTATTAAAATTGACTTTTGTTATGTTTAACAGATATGGAAAGATATTTACAGATTATTTTTTTTTTTGGCCATGCTACGCAGCTTGCGGGATCTCTGTTCCCTGACTAGGGATTGAACCTGGGCCATGGCAGTGAAAGCGCCTAGTCCTAACCACTGGACTGCTAGGGAACGCCCCAGTTTTTTTTTTTTCTCGGTGGCAGGAGTTGGTTACAAAACAATGTAATGTATAATCCCTTGGGAAACGTATAAAGTAGAGATGAAAAGAGTTTGGGCTTTGCAGCCTGCATTCTAGTCTTGGTTCTGCCATTTATCTGTTCCTCCATTTCTTTTTTCTAATTTTATTTTTTATTATTTATTTTATTTATTTTTGGCTGCGTTGGGTCTTCATTGCTGCGCACGGGCTTTCTCTAGTTGCATCGAGCGGGGGCTACTCTTTGTTATGGTGCGCGGGCTTCTCATTGCAGTGGCTTCTCTTGTTGCAGAGCATGGGCTCTAGGTGCACGGGCTCAGTAGTTGTGGTTCGCAGGCTCGGTAGTTGTGGTGCACGGGCTTAGTTGCTCCGCGGCACATGGGATCTTCCCGGACCAGGGCTCGAACCCGTGTCCCCTGCATTGGCAGGTGGATTCTTAACCACTGTGCCACCAGGGAAGCCCCTGTTCCTCCATTTCTTTATCTGTAGCTTGCATTCTGGTCTTGGTTCTGCCACTTATCTGTTCCTCCATTTCTTTATCTGTAAAATGGGGATAACAGTAGTGCCCACTTGAGAAGACTTAAGAATTAAATGATTTAATAGGTATAAAGTGCTCAGAACTGTAAATGACTAATAATAAGTGTTCAACATTAGCTTTAAACAGTCACAGGGGAAAATAGCAATAATAATAATAATAATACCTGGTGTTTAAGTACTTATCTTAGGGTATGTCAGACACTGGCCTCAGTACATTGCACTTACAATGTACCTCATTGCTCTTCCCAGTAATCTCATGAGGTAGAATTGTAGTTATTCTATAAATGAAAAGACCTTAGTCTTAGAGAGGTCAAGGCATTTGCCCCTAAGCTCTTAACACCTTAAGGCACTTAAGATGGTAGAGCTTTGGGGGACTTCCCTGGTGGTCCAGTGGTTAAGAATCCGCCTTCAAGTGCAGGGACGTGGGTTTGATACCTGGTCCAGGAACTAAGATCCCACATGCTGCAGGTCAACTAAGCCCACGCACTGCAGCTACTGAGCCTGCGCACTCTAGAGCCTGCCCGCCACTAGAGAGCCTGTGTGCCTCAACTACTGAGCCCGTGCGCCAAAATGAAAGATCCCACATGCTGCAACGAAGATCCTGCATGTTGCAACTAAGACCCGACGCAGCCAAATAATTAAAAAAAAAAATGGTAGAGCTTGGTATTTGAACTCAGGTAGCGTGATTCCAGGGCTTGAGCTCCTAACCACTATTACTCTGCTGCCTCCCAGACCAAAATGAAAGTGGTATTACTTGTACTTGAATTGTACAAATACAGGTGACTTATTTTCACTTATTTGTTGTGTTTTATCTGTTTTACCCTTCTCTATTATCTGACTTTTTTAACAAGCATGAATTACTTTAATAACTATATCTAAGTACAAAGCTATTTTAAGGAGAGACTTAAAGTCTGACTCCTTAGGTTAGACCACATTGATCATCTATGAACTGGCTCCCACTTCTCTCTTCTCTCATATCTCTATTGCTCTGCAACGTGCAGTCTTGACTGCAGCCAAACCAAACTAAGTGTTTAGACACAGTGTTTCCTCCTACCTGGCTGACTCATTATTTTCAAGGTTCAACTCCATTATTTTCATCTCAGTGATGCTATCTCCAAAACTCTCCAATCCCCAAGGCAGTTAGTTAGCCTCTTTTGCTCCCTTACCTTTATAGTAGCACCCACATTATATTGGAATTACCTGTTTCTGCATTTTTCCCCCAGTAGAATGGACTTCTTGAGAGCATGAGTCATGTTTTATTCATCCTGCTATCCCTAGCACATAACCAAGTGTCTATAATTAAGGTTCTGTATCGGTGTTTATTAAATATCCTATTAATAATGTCATATCACAGGTGGTTGTTTTAGACCTTCATTTCTAATTAGTAAGAACCCTCCTTATGTTTAGAGTATGCTAAAATAATAGAAACTAGAATATTTAAAAATTTGCCGTGTTTTTTTGATGTTCTTTATAATCATAATTTGTTATACTCTGATTTATCTTTGCAGAAAGCCTGCTTATCTACCATTTTACTTTCTGATACCCGTGAAATAACTCATGGCCAGCTATGTGAATTGCTGAAGTATGCAGTTCTGGGCAAATCCAGTGTTCCTAAACCTAGGTATGAGAAGAACATAAATGGTGGGTATAGACCTGAGGTTTCATATTGGTATCTAGAGGACCATGTCTACCTGACGTTTTTTATTTGCCACACGGAATGTCCTAAATTTTTTTTTACAAAGTTGCCAACAATTTAAATTGGGAATCCCTTTATATCCATATTTTTTACTTCGAAAAACTCTGGCAGCTGTCCCTATGGCAACAATTTGTTGAAGCTGAATAGTGGCCTCCTACTATAGATGTACACTTCAGTGTCCCACCTGGCCTGCTTCCCTTATTTACAGTATCTGTCTGGCTGCTATAGGTATTTTGTTTATAACCTCCAGTGGAGACCTGATTGAAATAACATGATCATGTATTAAGAATCCCAATCTTTTTTCTTCTTTTACAAATCAAGGGCAAAGAGAATTTTACTGTTCTGATATCCTCAATGCCATTATTAAATGTCTAATGAAAATTGCATTTCTGTATGTACCAATACACAGTAGAGAGATTTTCATATGTACACTTCCATCTGGGGGTGGAGTGGCTACAAACCTCAAAAGCCCGCTTCTGCCTTAACAGATACTATCATTGCTCTGTCACTTTATCTGAACTGGCTTTCTGGAAGCCGGTCACGTTACTGGCTTAGGAAGGACTGTAGAGCAGATTTGGATCTTGAAGATATGCCTTTGTAAACTGAGCTTAATTAGTTCCAATTTAAAGCAAATCTTAATAGGATTTTGGATTTGAATGCATTGTGTTTCACTTGGTATTATACTTGATTTGAATGGAATAAATAATAATCTCAAGAGATCTTTATTTGAATTCTGTGCAGTAATAGCTGTTCTCCGTTTCCAGGCAGTCAGTGAGTGATGATAAACTCCAATATCTGTTGCTCAGTGCTTTTTTCATACTTCCCTTCTGTATGTCTGTAACTGACTTGACGGTATCAGTCTTAGCTTTGTTGGTTCTATTTTTCAACAGCTGGTGCCAACTTTTTCACCAAAACCACCTGAACAACGTGGTGGTTGTTATACTGCAGGGAATGAGTCAGCTACACTTTTACAGGTTCTATTTGGAGTTTGGGCTTCTCCGAAAGGCATTCAGACACGTAAGTTAAGAAAACTTTGTATTCGGACCTGAGTCAGGTCCTCACACTCAGAGATTAGTGCACATGTCTCAAATTGTGCTCCTTGGCAACCTGATTGAACAAGCAATAGAAGTTGTAGAAAGCTAAAAAGATTACGCTTGATACCTGAGATTAGATTGTTGAAATTAGATTTCTCTCTCATTTTTTTCTTTGGTAATCTAGGCAAAACCCTTAATCCCAGATTGCAGTCTAGTTCCCAGATTGTAGTTGATATTGTCACATTTTATTTGGGCTTTGGTGTTTTCAAAAATTGTAAAATTTACATAAAACCTATATATTTTGGCTTCTTTTGACAACATCACAAGATTAGTTTCCCTTAAAACAGTATCTGGAGCTGAATAGCAGCTGTCTTTAGAAAGGCATGTGCTCTCCATTTTACCATAGCCTCTTCCATTCTTTATCAGACTGTTTCATCCATTTACCCCTGAGAGCATTTGAATTGGTGAGCCCTAACCTAACCCCCTTGGGTCTCCATTTTCTTTTTTTGCTTTCATTTATTGAACACTACCTATGTGCTAGGCCCTATATTAGTCATACTGTATGCATCATCTTTAATTCTTACAATAGTCCTATAAGAGATACTTTTTTTTTTTTTTTTTGCGGTACGCGGGCCTCTCACTGTTGTGGCCTCTCCCGTTGCGGAGCACAGGCTCTGGATGCGCAGGCTCAGTGGCCATGGCTCATGGGCCCAGCCGCTCCGCGGCATGTGGGATCTTCCCGGACCGGGAGACGAACCCGTGTGCCCTGCATCGGCAGGCGGACTCTCAACCACTGCACCAGGGAAGCCCCAAGAGATACTTTTTTATTCCCATTTTATACATAAGGAAACTGAGTAACGCACCCAAGTTACAGCTAGTAAGTGGAATTTACAGCTGGAATTGAAGCCCAGGTGAGCCTGAGACTTGAACTCTCAATCTCTTTGCTTTTCTGTGTCATCTACCTGGCATGTTATCCACTAAAGTAATACATATGAAAGTGCTTTGAAAAATATAAGGAACTTTGCTTTTCTAAGTTATACATTTTTGTAATGTTTGTTTCTTTTGTATAGTGTGTAATTAGAGAAGCAAAGAAAACTGTGGTAGGATAAATATGGCTTCACTTATTTAGTCACTTTTACAACTTAAGGAAACAGTCCTCATTTTACAATGCAAACAATTAAGGTCCAGATCTTTCATAGCACTGAGCTGACAATAAAAGTCTAGGTGACAGTATTTTAACTGTTTTCAAGCATTTTTGTAAAAACCTATTATGTATTTTCAGAAGTTCTGCTTGCCTCCCCCATCATCTGATTTCCTAGCTGATATCATTGGGCTGCAAAAGAAACAAATAATTGGGGATCTGCCTAAAGGAATGGAAGGTATGACTATAAGTAACTTAAGCAGAAAAGCAATTTTGTGTGTGTGTGTGTGTGTTTTAAGGAAAAAATGGGTAAGTACCAAGGCGGATTAGATAGCAGGAAACATAACCAGGGTTCGTGCCTCAGAAGTCATTTGGTTAGGTTAGATAGCTAAGTCTGCTCCCTGGATATCACTGACACTGGACTCAAACTGTCACTGGGTCTTTGTACCCACAAGTGTACACATAGGAAGGAAGGTCTTGCCTTTGACTAATGTAGGGGATACTCACTAATACTACTCACAGTGGCAGATTAGGATGCTGGCCAGCTAAAGTATAAATATCCATGATAGCAGTGTTTTTCAAACTGGGTTGTGTCCTGTTAGCAAGTTATAGCTGACCTTCTCTTTTGCGGGGAGAGGAGGTGAGTGATGGAATAGACCTTAACAGTTCATTGCACATAGTAAGGTAAGTATTGTTCAATAATGCTTTTTGTATGTTTGTTCAGAAATAATTAAATTATTGAATAGTTGCACTGAGGGGACATGAAAAAGTGGTGAGGAATAACTAGTGATTCCTTTCCATATCCTCCATGACTGTGTTTCCTGTTATCTTCTGTCTCAAAAGCTTCTAACTTCCTACCTTTCCATTGTTCCCCTTTCCTTCTAATAGATGTCTATATCGGACCTGCAGCTTTGTTTAATTTGACATCCACTGTATTTTAAACATCTTTGAGTGAATCACAGAGTAGTCATTATGAGATTCAAAACTCAGGTAAAGACATTGAGCTGTAAAAGAAAGGATGTAATCAGAAAAAAGAAATTGATGTGACTGAAGAATATAGATTGTTGAGGATGATTAGGGGGTGGAGATGGAATAAGAGGGCAGGTAGTGGTGAGAGATGAGGCTTAGAGGTAGGTTAAAACTTTGTCTTGCAGGCTGTAAATGCTATGCTAAGGACTTTGGATTTTATCCTGTAAGCATTGAGGAGCTAGAGGGTTATAGCTACTTCTCTGTCCTCCTAAGGATTTTGCTTCATTTTCCCAACCTAAATAAATATCGAAGTCCCCAAGATATAGTCCATATACTTTGATCTTTCTTCAGTTCTCTTTTGAAATATTCATCTGTTCTTCCCCAGTTTATCCATCACTCTTCTGTGGATAACTCCTCTGTCTTTAGGTTTGATATCCCAAACTCCAGGCCTGCATTTTCAACTGCCTGCTGGATGTTGCTACCTGGATACTCCACTGTACCCTCAATCATAGCATATATAAAAGCATTTTTCTCATCCCTAAATAACAGACTCCCAACTTCAAATCCCCTTTTCTGTTGGTACTGTTTTTCTCTAAGCCACCAGTATTGAATTTTAGAATTACTTTTCTTTTGGCTCCCCATACCCAATCTTCATGGCTCATTCCCTTTGCTATTAAGAACCTATTCAAATGTTACTTTATCAGAGAGACCTTCCCTGGTTATAAAATATATGACATTAACCCTTTTCCTGCCCCAGCACTCCCTTTCCTCCTTTTTCTCCTTTACTTTTCTCCATAGTCCTTATCCTCACCTGCTATATTATGTATTTGTTTGTTTATTGTCCATCTTCCCAACTAGAATTTAAGATCACCTAGAATTTAAGAGAATTTTGTTGATTTTGTTCATTGGGGAATCTACTGGCTAGAGCAATACCAGGCATATAATAAGTACTCAGTAAATATTTTGTTGACTGAACTGAACTACTCTGTCACTATGCTTTACCAGTTTTTCCTTTTTTTAAAAAAAATATTTATTTGTTTGCGCTGGGTCTTAGTTGCGGTTTGTGGGCTCCTTAGTTGTGGCAGGTGGGCTCCTTTAGTTGTGGCTTGGGAGCTCCTTAGTTGTGGCATGAGAACTCTTAGTTGAGGCATGCATGTGGGATCTAGTTCCCTGACCAGGGATCGAACCTAGGCCCCCTACATTGGGAGTGCAGTCTTAACCCGCGCCCCCTGCATTGGGAGCCAACAGGGAAGTCCCTCTACCAGTTTTTCTTGTGTAATGTTTCTTTCTTATAACCTTTTTCCTCCCTCCATCATCTTAATCCAGACTCTTTTTTTTTTGCCAGAATTATTGCAAAGTCATTTCTCATTTCTCTCTCTACTTCATTTTCCACATATCTTTGAGGTTGATCTTTCTTAAAGTACTGTTTGGTTATGCCACTTCCCTTCTCAGGAACTTTCTGTTGCTCCACCTTATATATGAAATGATGGACTAAAATTCAAACTCTTGAGCCTGGCATTCGCAGTGGTCTACAATTCACTTTTATCCTCCTCTTTCAACCTTGTTTCTTATACTGCTCTTCTACAAAGACCTTTTTTCTCCCCGACTGGTCTAGGCACTACCATACCAAGTTTGCTTTGTACATTTCTATCTTACCTGGGATGCCCTCTTTCCTTACTTCTGATTCTTTGGCATTTTTGTTTGCAAGGACCAGGCACTCACTGAGGCCATCTTAAGTGAGAGGGTATTATTTGAAGGACATGTGGACTGGAAAGTCATCAAGAATCTAAATGCCTCTGGTGAAGAGCTGTTCTCCATCCCTTTCATGGCATCTTAGCTTCTTTGTTTTCTGTTCTAACTGGTGTGTTCTCTTTATTTCCTAGTTCAGTTCTGGGAGCAAGCAATCTGATCAGCTTAGCTAATTACCCTTGTCCCTTTTGAGCATGTCTTGACAAGGAATATCAAGTCACTGGTCAGTTTATAGATAGCTCCCTCTTTAGCCAAGTCCCCACTCTTAATCCAATCAGTAACGAGCCCTACTTAAAGAACCAGCACCCCTGCTGGTGCTTGAGCCAGGTGGTTAGGGGTGCAGTAGATTTAGCTAGAATGGGCTATTAGGAGTGGCAGACACTAACGGACTGGTCTAATACACCAAATATCTGAATTCTGCCTTTTCTTTAAGACTCAGCTAATCTTTTCTTCTCTTGAACCATCTCTAACCATCTCAGCCAGTATATTCTCCCTTTGCCTTTTATAGCTTTTATTATTATAACCCATTTGAGACTTATTTTCTCTTTGTGTTCTTTATAAGTGTATGAGAGTGCAAGCTCCTTTAAAGTTGGGGCTGGGTCTTAAAAATCTTTTGATCTTCATCATGCTTACCCTATACAACATTAAAAGGACATGTCCTCTGAGGGCTGTTAAACACAGATTCTAACATATGTATGATTGTCCTTGTTTCAGGGTCTTTACCTTCTTCCAGCTCAGAAGTCAGCATCAACCTGCAGAATGACCCCATCGTTAAAAAGTATGGCTCTAAGAAAGTAAGCTTGACCAGATGCCTTCTCACAAAGGAGGAAATGAAAACATATCACTTTCCGTTACAAGGTTGGTTTAGATTTAACCTGATGTTGGTAACAATGGAAGAATATCTATCAATTTATTTAAAAATATTCCTGTTGAAAGTTCATTTTTATGGGCTGCTTTCCAAGTGATTTATTCCATCTTCTACTAAAGAGGAAATACTTTCAGTGCAATGTTTCCTAAAGTGGAGGATGTGTACCATTATTGATTTTAGGCAGTACATGAACATGACCTTAAATATTGTGGGAAAATTATTCCTTTTTCATTTTTCTTTCATTCCTTAGTATATTGAAAAGAAGTCAATATGTCTTTAAAACTTTAACACTTCTCTGGTACTTCTAATCCTGCTCCCATCCATCCCACCCCCATTTTCTTTAATAAATAGGACAAGTCTAGGCTCAGAGCCTTGGTGTGTTATGTAGCAAGAATTTAATAAAAATCCTTTGATTTATTACCTCTTAATCACAGCAGTCATGTTAAAATTCCTTAAAAAAAAAAAAAAAGCCCTATTGAGTTATGATTAACCTACCATTCAGTTCATCCATTTAAAGTATACAATTTCAGTAGTTTCTAGTATGTTTACAGAGTTTTTCAACCATCACTACAATCAATTTAGAACATGTTCATCACCCCAAAAGAAACCCTGTACTATCGTTTCCCCCCAGTGCCCTTTAGCCCTAGGCAACTACTAATTACTTTCTGTTAATAGATTTACCTATTGTGAATATAAATGGAATCATACAATATGTGGTCTTTTGTAACTGGCTTCTTTCACTTAGCATCAAATTTTCAAGGGTCATCCGTGTTATAGCATGTATCATTACTTCATTTATTTTCATTCTAATGATATTCCATGTATGGTTATACATTTTATTTATCCAGTCATCAGTTGATGACATTTGGGTTGTTTCCACCTCGGGGATGTTATGAATAATGCTACTTTGAATATTCAGATACAAGTTTTTGTGTGGACATATGTTTTCATTTTTCTTGAGTATATACCTAGGAGTAGAACTGCTAGATCCTATAGTAACTCTATGTTTAACCTTTAAGGAACTATCAGACTGTTTTACAAAGCAGGTGCACCATTTTACATTCCCCCCAGCAATGTATAAGGGTTCCAATTTCTGTACATCCTTACCAACACTTGCTATGCTTTGCCTTTTTGATTATACCCATCCTAGTGTGTGTGAAGTAGTATCTCATTGTGATTTTCGTTTGCATTTCTCTGATGGCTGATGATATTGAGCATCTTTTTATATGCTTATTGGCCATTTGTATATTTTTTCAGATCCTTTGTCTGTTTCTTAATTGGGCTGTCTTTGGGGAGTTAATAGTTCATATATCATAGTATTGCCATGAGGATTAATTGAGTTAATGTACAAAACGAGCTTAGCATGGGGCACACAGTGCTTTAAAAAGTTATTCTTTGTTATTATTGGTACTAATAATATAGATAAGGAGGGCAGCAAGTATAATGTCTCCAGGATTTGGGGGTACTCCTTTCTGGTCTAGACTGTATTTTGGTTCTTTTAATTGTAATCAGTTGGAAATTTCAGGGTACTGTGACATAGAAACTGGTCAAAGCTTTTCATACTCCCCTTAGTTTCTTGTCAAATAAGATCTAGGTATTATCTTTACTGTTTCAGCCTCTGTCTGAAGGTAGGAATCTTCAATGATTCAGACACTTTTGGGCCTCTGAACTGAATGTGCCTGGTTACTGACTTAGGGTACACAATGGAAGGGATACCTTAAGCCTATATCTGAGCCTCTGTAGGGAATTTTCAGGCTATGATTCCAGAAAATGAGGCACGTTTCTAAAGAGAGGTCTTGGAGAAATTTTAAGGGTAGAGTTGAGTACAAGAGTGCATATGGTGAATGTTAAACATTCTGCCTACCATGAAATCCTTTTAGATCTCTGCTATGGTGGAATCTCATTCGTACTTTTTCTTGTTTTATTTAGGAAAGAAAGATGCCACATGCAGTCATTTGCATACTTTATTCATCCTTCCTTAGTGCCTACATGAGAAAGGTCCGGTGACTTTGGATTTAGCCACAATTTAATTATAATTTCTAATAAGGAGGAAAAAATTGTTACTTGGTAACTGCAAGGAAGTCTAGGCCCTAGTATCTCCACTAACAGCAGCCTACATTATTCTCCCAAAATGTAAAAATGAGTAGATGGAGAAAAAATTAAGGACAGAAATTGTCTTATTTAATTTTATATTTCAAGTGTCTAACATAGAGAAGGTCCCCACAAATGTGGTATCTCAGTTTCCCCTGGATAAATACAGGAGTAATTTTTACCATTTCTAGTTCTAAAGGCAAATATTTTATTCCTTTTCCTCCTAGGTTTTCCTGACTGTGAAAACTTTGTGCCTATAAAATGTTGTGGTTCTATAACCAACAACAGTCCTCTCTTTGGGCTTGACTGTGAAATGGTAAGTACTACTTCTGATTTTTCAGCTGGAGTGTTGCAAGCTAGGGTCTAGTTTTCTTGAGTGCGTTCAGTTCTAGTATTCAGTTTAAATAACTGAAAGTAGACCCATTTAATTACATTTTAGAAAAATTGGATCTTTACTCCAGGATGAGAAATAAATATCACATAAGTTTTCTAACTAGTTGATATATTTAATCTAATTTTTGAATATTACTAGAAGTTGATTGCTTCTGTCTTTTGAACAAGTGTTTTGTTGTTATTGCCTTGAAGACTTTGCCTGAATTACCATTGGTTTGGCTTAGTTTTACGCGTTTAAGATCAGAAGTAGGATTTTCCTGCTTAAGCTCCCCTTGTGTTTTACTTTGTCTAATTAGTAAGTCTCCTTTCAGAGGCAGTGTATCCCCTCTCACTTAGTACTCAAGTAACAGTTTCTCGACACTGAACAGAGTGGCTAAGAGCTAAGGATTTGGAGTCTGTCGTATCAGGTTGTGTATCCTGGCCTTGCCTGTCACCTTGGACAAATTCCCTAATTCTCCCTCTGTGAAGCAGGGATAATATTAGGGGCTACTTCATGGGGTTATTATGAGGTGGTATATAAAATGCTTAGTATTGTGTTAGATAATAGAGTGTGCTAATAAAAATTATTTTTTTGGTACTTAGCATAATACTGGGTTGTAGTACACAGTAAATAGTACAATTATAATTGATGTTATTATTTCTGTCCCTCTCGGGCACATCCTTCCCAGAGAAATTGTACTGTGTTGGTTACTTTAAGTGTAATGTTCAGTAGCCTGCTTAGCTTTAATTTCATTCATATTGGATTCGCTAGTCAGCAAAAGGCTGTGCCATTGTCGCAGAGTAGATTAGAGTAGGTGGCAGTTGATGTAGTCTTGAATAATGAGAGGAAGCAAGAGTTTCCACAGGTTAGCAGCCTATCTACATCCTGGTCTTTCAGTGCCTGACATCCAAGGGGCGAGAACTAACACGCATATCACTGGTTGCTGAAGGAGGCTGCTGTGTTATGGATGAACTTGTTAAACCTGACAACAAGATTGTGGACTACCTCACCAGGTATTTTTCACCCTGCTTCCAGCTCGCTAGAGTGGAATGAGACTTAACAGGAATAGCCTGTAGCTTCTGTTTAGTTAGGTATTATCTACTTATTTATTATCAAAGAAAAGGCTGGGGTGCCACAACTAGAAATTTTAATACTGAAATTACACAATATCGGTGTATAATGCTCTTACCTTTCTTGCTCTCTAATCTTCCTGTGACCTAGGTCACCAGAATATTATCTTCCTTGTCATTGAATCTGACAGTTGTAATCGTTACCTAGTAACTGCCAAACAGCTTTGCTGTCTGATGAGACACCATCTGAAAAATCTGTAAATCATCTTCTGGCAGTCAGATGATTTTAGAGCTTAATCTGCCTTGACCTCAGAAACCAAAACAAAACTAAGTGTTTCCACAACAGAAATTTGAAGCTCAAAAAATTTTCTCTGTCTTTCCGAAGATTAGCAAGTAATTTCAGAATGTACACACTACACTGATTAGGCAAAGAAAAGCCAGTGAAACATTACTGTTGCTGCCCATTGTAGTTGCACCTATCAGTTCATGCTTACTTAGGCACAGAGAGGCCATGATGGTGATAAAGACTCCTGTTGGCCGACATGACAATTAGACAGTATTTTTAAGGAACAGTCGTATGTGACAAAGATGTATGTATAAGGGTATTTGTCATACTGTTGCAGAAACATGGGAATATGAATGAAAGTAAGGGGTTGGTTAGAATGTTATATTCATCTAATGGAGTACTAACCATTTAAAAGGATGTGCTGAAATAGATTTATTGATGTGAAAACTTGTTCATGATATATAGCACATGTTATGATCATATTATAAAGTAGCATAGGCATTATGATTCCTTTTTTTTGGGCCATACCATGTGGCTTGCGGGATCTTAGTTTCCTGACCAGGGATTGAACCCAGGCCCATGGCAGTGAAAGCATGGAGTCCTAACCACTGGACTGCCAGGGAATTCCCATGATTATAAAAATAAACATATACATGAATACATATGTATCAAAAAATATGATACAATATTTACCAAAGTGTAAAAAATGATCTCTGGGTGGTGGGATTATGGGCAGGTTATTTATTTTTATTTTTATTTATTTTTTTTGCGGTATGTGGGCCGCTCACTGTTGTGGCCTCTCCCGTTGCGGAGCACAGGCTACAGACGTGCAGGCTCAACGGCCATGGCTCACGGGCCCAGCCGCTCCACGGCATGTGGGATCTTCCCGGACCGGGGCATGAACCCGTGTCCCCTGCATCGGCAGGCGGACTCTCAACCACTGTGCCACCAGGGAAGCCTGGCAGTTTTTAATTTCTTCTTTGTTATTTGATTTTCAACCTTGTTACACTGAGCATTTATTAATTTTTTATTTTTTAAAATATTCTTTTTGAAATGACTTTCGGGGGAGGAAAGCTTATTAATATCCTGGTCTGTCCATTTCTCTTTTTTTATTGAAAGTTTCTCAGGAATCACAAAGAAGATTCTTAACCCAGTGACAACCAAACTCAAAGATGTACAGAGACAGTTAAAAGCACTGCTTCCTCCCAACGCTGTGTTAGTGGGCCACTCCTTAGACTTAGATCTCAGAGCACTGAAAGTGAGTATCTGATTTAGGACTTAGTTTATCTAGCATATGTGCCTGTTTCATTAATCTCAGATCTAAAGCCTTCTGTCCCCCAACCCACCTGTTTTTTCCTTCAGCATAGGATGCTACTCATTCTATTCTCTTTCCTTCTCAGATGATACATCCATATGTTATTGATACATCATTGCTTTATGTCAGAGAGCAGGGCAGAAGATTTAAGCTCAAGTTCTTAGCCAAAGTTATTTTGGGGTAGGTTTGTTTGCATATTATAATATTGTCCTGATAGACTGGACATAAGTTAGAATATTGTATCTTATTTAATGCATATTGCAACGTTCAGCCTCTCTCCTTTCCTTCTTAGTTTATAAACATTATTATGAATTCTGAGATCCTAACTTCAGAGAGAATTATGACTCAGAAATGAAAAAACTGTGGGAATACAAACAGGAGTTGCATTCATAGCTGAAGGTTGATGGATAGAATTAGACAGAGAAGAGGCAGAAAAGTTACCCAAAATTTCAAAACAGCGTTCCTATATTGAATGTATCATGTACAAACACATATTGTACAAAGATATTCATTATAGTATGATTTAAAATAGCCCAAAAGAATTCAGATATTCTACAGGACTAGTTAAATAAATTATGGTTATCTGCGTGACTAATACTTTGTTAGATCTTTATGTGCTAATAAGGGGACCTCTAAGATGCTACTGAGAACAAAATGGAGATGCAGAACAAGATGCGTAGATACTGAGATATTGATTGATGTAGATTAGATTTAGACGTATCTATAGACATAAACATATGTATTTTTTAAGATTTTAAAAAACAAAGGATTTTTAAATATATAATAGAAAATTTCTGGAAGGTAACTTTAAAACAACAGCTACGTCTAAAAAGTGAGACAAGGGGTTGGTTGGGGAGTGGACCAGAGACTTTTTATTGAGTAGCCTTTGATGATATGCTTGCTGTAAACAAAGCCATTCCTGATCATTCTGTACCCTCAGTACCTTTCAGGTCCTGGCACTAAGTAATAAAGGAATCTTGATTGTGACTCAAATCTAATTACTAGAATGCTGAAATTCTACATGTAGCCAGAATATTTGGTATGAAAGACTCTATCATTAAAAATGCTCCCAGTTATGTCAATTTTACCTTGACTTTCCAGGAAGGATATACAGTGTCCAGATAGGTTTGGTCATGATGCCACAGAAGATGCTAGAACAGCCCTTGAATTGGCTCGGTATTTCCTCAAATATGGCCCAAAGAAGGTTAGTACCTTTGCTTTCCTTAAAATTATGAGACTAGAACAGAGTCACAGACCACCATATCCTGCTGTTACCTTTCTTTACAAAAATGGCAGTGTAATTCAAGGTGAACATGTATTTGAAATTAAGACCTGTATCACTAGCCTCATGTAGTGGTTAAATATGTAGTCTCTGAAGTTGGACTTCCTTGTTTTTAAATAGGTCTGGCTATATGCTATCTAGGGCAATTTCTCTGAGCAACTTTAGTTTCCAGATCTGTAACATGGTAGCACACTTCTCTGGGATATTGGTGAGGGTAAATGAGATATTATGTAGTATAAAGCTCTTAGCACAGTGCCATGAATATATTAAGCACCATAATGTGGTGTTAATCATTGTAGCTGAGGGACTTCCCTGGTGGTCCAGTGGTGAAGACTCTGTACTTCCACTGCAGGGCGCACGGGTTTGATCCCTGGTTGAGGAACTAAAGATCCCGCATGCCACTTTTAATTCATTGTAGCTGATGCTAATAATTGTGATAATTATAAAAACCTAGATAGATTTTTGCTTTCTTGGGGTGTGAGTAGCATATCATTGTTTCAAAAGCAGTTCAGTGGGCCTGGATTAAAACAGCACATAAAGGAGGCATTGAAGAGGCTGTAGTTTCTGACAGACTGTGTTATAACACATTCTAACCTATTAGATTATCCCATTGTGTGATATTTTCTAGCATGACCCCATTATGAAATAAATGGTAGTCCATATAGAATAATAAAAAGCCAGAATAGTATTTTGTGTCATGGTGATAGAAAGACATTGTAAAATATCTTATGCGGCTTGTGAGTAATGGCCAACATTCACTGAGATCTTACGAAGTGTACTATTCTAAAATGCTTTATATACATTATCTTATCCTTATAACAACTCTATAAGTTAACTATTGATATTATTATATATATGATCGTTCAGAGGTTTTGAAAGGTTAATAACTTATTGAGGGTCCTACAATTAGAGGCAGAACCAGGATTCAAACCAGGGTCTGTCAGATTCTAAAGCCTGTCTTTGCTTTACATGAGGAATTAGCAAACCTTTTCTGTAAAGGCCAAACAGTAAATATTTTAGGCTCTACAGACCATACTGTCTCTATCACAGCTACTCAACTTGCTGTTGGTAGTGCAAAAGCAGCTATAACAGTATGTCAGTAAAAGGACACAGCTGTGGGCCAGTAAAACTTTATTTACAAAAAACTGACATTGGGCTGGACTTGATCCAATGACTGTAATATGCCAACCCCTGCTCTAAACCACTGCACTGAGGTTCTAAAAACTTGGTCTCAGGACCCACTTATCCTCAAAGAGCTTTTGTTTTTGTGGGTCATATCTATCAATATTTACCATATTAGAAATTACATATGAGAAAAATTATATTTACTAATTTGTTGAAAATATTTTTAAAAATCATTACATGTTAACATAAAAAATGTACTTTTATGGAAAAAAGCATTTTCAAAAAAATTAATGGGAAGAGTGTCATTGTTTTACATATTTTGCAAATCTCTTTAATGTCTAGCTACTAAGCTCCTGTTAAGGAGACTAGTGACTCTCTCATATCTGCTTTTACGTCCAATCTGTTGTGTTATATAGTTGGAGAAGACAGGACCTTGCAAACTTCCCCCTGAAAGGGTCTCTGGAACCCCTAGGAGTTCTCAAGCCACACTTTGAGAAGCCACACTTTGTTATGCTGCCACTTGATTTCCAGGAAAAATTGCATCTCACTTGAGTAAAATCTTAGGAAATCTGAATTAAGGATGGACTTTAGTCAATAATAAGATACCAGAAAAGAATCTAAAAAAGAGTGGATATATGTATATGTATAACTGATTTGCTTTGCTGTACAGCAGAAACTAACACAACATTGTAAATCAACTATACTCCAATAAAAAATTTTAAAAAGAAAAAAAATAACATATCAATAGTGGTTCATTAATTGTGTCAAATACACCATACTAATTAAGATAGTAATAATAGTTGAAAATGGCAGTTGGATATATGTGGGAACTCTGTACTGTCTTTGTAGTTTTTCTGCAAATCTAAAATGATTCTAAGTAAAAAAAGTATCTGTATCTCTACACATCAGAACTCCCAAATGGGCTCCCACTTTATGGAAGGAGAATAAACTAGAATACTTTTCATGATTTTGTGTTAGTCCAATAAAGTCTTTTTTTCATATTGCCATGAAAGCCATTCTTTTATAATTTCCAAAAGTTGCATGTTTGCAGAGAAGTAAGTTTTAAGTGACTTTGGAATGAATCATGAGCCAAAATTGCCATTGCTTTTCACTTAGCCCTACTTGGCCCTTTCCCATATTCATGTCACAACATCAGCAGCTGGTAACAGATTGCCATTCTTGGCTAAGCAGCCAGAAACCATCTGGTAACTATTGAACCCAGCCTGGGACTGTGGCAACAGCAAAGTCACTGTCTACAGAAACAGAGCACACCACTTGAGTGGGTTTTTCTTGGATTTTTGGGGGGTTTGGGTGTTTTTTTGTTTGTTTGGTTTCTTTTTTTTTTTAGCCTCAAATACTTTGCAAGATATTAAATGATTTTACCACTTTATTTTCCTTCAGATTGCAGAACTAAATCTGGAGGCACTAGCTAGTCACCAAGAACTAGAAGCAGCAGGCCTAGAGCCGAGAAATACAGCAGAAGTAGTGCAGCAGCTAAACACAAGGTAATATTTTTCAGTTCTAAATGGTCGCAAAGACAAATGGAGTATCTGGTTTCTTATTTAATAACAAAACCTGGAATATTTTTTTCCTCTTTTGAGTCTATTGAGAAATATTTACCAATAATATGAGTAACATTCTTCCATTAGAAAAACCATGGATGGAAAAAAACCACGTACTGCCCTAAATAGCATCTGTTTTTCTAATTTTCTGAATCTATTGATTGGTCTTAAAATAACTCACTTTACAAAAAAAGTAAGACATTGAAATACATTGAACTAAGTGGCATTAGGGGAGATGATAGACTAGTGAGTATTTTGATTAGAAGAGTCGGCTATAGCCTTGATGTATTGCCCAGATTGGGAAAAAGACAAACAAAAAACAGACTCAGAAGAGGTTTGTCTCTATACCATAGTAAATGTTTCAGATCCTTAGAATCTAGCCTAAATTTTGGTAAAGAGTTTTGAGTATATTTTTTGTTTATCCTTCCTCTCGCTAAATGTAGAACAACAATGTTCAATATGATTTCTGTAATGGTGGAAATGTTCTATATCTTTGCTGTCCTAAAAGGTCCATACATGTAGACCTTATAGTACATGTGACTAGTGCAATTAAGGAACTGAATTTTTATTTTATTTTATTTTAATTTAAATAACCACACGTTGCTAATGGCTACCAGACAGTGCAAGTATAGAGAAGTAATTCTTGGGTTATGGAAAACTGTTGTTCCTACCTTGATCTCTTTTCCTTCTGTACAGTGTTTTAGAATGCTTGGACTCAGTGGGCCAGAAGCTGCTTTTCTTGACTCGGGAGGCAGATGCTACTGAACTTTCTTCTTCCAAAAACTGTCAAACTATTAAGTGCTTGTCAAATAAAGAGGTGAGTGACCCAGTATCTCTTTGAAGGTTGCATTCAGAGTAGAGGGTAATGTAACCCTTTGCAACCCATGCAAGTATCAAGCTTTTTTTCATCAGCAACTTTAGCTACCATTAGCCAGTCTGGCTTCTATCTCAAATTTTGTGTGGAGCACTTTTAGTCTCAATTACCCCATAGGAGCAGAACTGTCAGCTGCCAGTGTCTGTTTCCAGATTCCAGCAGGCCTGTGGCTTTGGCCTTGCACACCACTTTGAATTTCTATTCTTTTTTCTGGTTCATGGAGATGTTTATCTTGGTTTTCAGCCTGACTATATCTTTTTGGTTTTCCTATATATACATATATATACATATATATATATATATATATATATATATGTATATATATATTTTATATTTTACCTATCATTGCTATATGTGTATAGCAGAAGGGATTCATCAAAGCATGGACTTATGTCATCTTGTTCAGAGGCTCTGTAATTTTTTTTAAGCATTTTATTTGGAAATAATTTCAAACTTACAGGAAACTTGCATGAATGGTGGAATATCTGTATACCTTCTATCTAGATTCATCTTCTGTTAATACTCTGCCTCATTTGCTTTATTATTTGTGTGTGTGCTGGGTTGCTCCTGCACTTTTTACACTTTCTCGCTCTCTCTTCCTATGTCTATATGACATTTCAGTTTTTAGTTTCCTTTAGTCTGGAACCATTCCTCAATCTTTCTTTGTCTCATGACATTGGTAATTTCATTTTGGGTTTCCTCATGATTAGATTCAGGTTATGCCACAACAAGAGGCATATGTTGTCCGTCTGTCCCTCTCTTCTGTTTATTTTGATGACCTTAACAAGGTGTTGTCTAGTTTCTCCACTGTAGAGTTACTGTTTTTTCCCCTTGCTTTGAATAATATGTGAGGATACACTTTAAGAACAGCAAATATCCTGCTTTTCATCAAAATCCCCACCTCCTCTTATATTTAGCAAAAACTGATGATTCTCATCTGAACCAGTTTTTACTGTGAGCCAGTTTTTATTGTACAATGATGGTTTTCCAACTCTCTATATTTCCTCCATATTGACTAGTTGTTACTCAGTATTCTATGAGCAAGAGTCCTCCCTTTACCTTATTTGTTCATTCATTCATTCATTCTGTGTGGACTCACGGATTCCTGTTTATTTCAGTGGTTTATAATTTATAATTGTACTAAATTGTTTTGGTTTACACATTTCTCAGATTTGGTAAGCAGTAGCCCCTTCAAGCTGGCCCCTCTGTTCTTGTGACATGCACCCATAATTTTTTTTGAGCATTTTCTTCCTACTGGCACAATAAGAAAGTCAGGTTCATCTTGGTATTAGAAACCAAGATCTGGATGCTGGATGTGCATATTTTTACTGGGATGTCTTTGCTTCTAGACCCTCAAAGCAGGCAGTTAGGAAATATATGCATGTAGGTAGGATATGCGCACACACACACACAAATTTGTACGTACACACAAATAAATATTTAAGAAATCAAGTGTCTATACCAGTACCTCTAATTTCAGCCCTTGCACAGGATTCTTCGTTGCTTTTCCTCATTTCATCTTTGTACCTCCCTTTATAAGTTACTTGGATTCCTTTTTTCCTCCCCTTCAGATTAGCTCTTATGCATTTAGAATACAGTTGGGTTCATTTGTTTCAATTTGCTTTTAATTTTAGGGTTTTTTTCTCTCTTCCATCCTTGTTGATTTATTTTTTGGATCTATAGAACATTAACAAGCTTCCAAAGGCAAAACTACGCAAAGAAGTATACTAAAAGAAGTGTCATTCCTTCTCATATCTATTTCACCCAGTCCGCCCTCCACCTATCTCATGTAAGTAAATAACATTGTTGTTTTCTGATTTATCCTTCCTTTGTTCCATTTTTTGTAAAGAAAAGTAGATATATATATGCTTTTTTATTTCATTTTCTTTCTTACACAGAAGCTAACATACTATATAAATAAACTCTTTTGCAGTTGGCTTTTTTCCCTTAACAAGATGTCCTGGAAATCATTACCAGGACATAAGGTTCCAACTTCCCATTTTTGCATATGGATATCCAGTCTTCCCAGTCTCATTTTTTGAAGAAACTATCCATTTCACATTGAATGTTCTTGGCACCCTTGTCAAAGATCACTTGACCATATATACAGAGCTTTATTTCTGAACTCTCTTTTGTTCCATTAGTCTATTTGTCTGTCTTTATGCCAGTACCACACTGTTTTGATTACTGTAGTTTTTAATATGTTTTGAAATCAAGAAGTTTGTGTCATCTGACTTCATTCTTTTTCAGGATTATTTTGGCTATTCAGAGTCCTTTGAGATTCCTTATGAATTTTAGGATGATTTTCTTCTATTTCTGCAAAAAATGACATTAGGATTTTAATAGGGATTGAATTGAATCCATAGGTTGCTTTGTATACTGTTGACAACAATAGTGTGTTCCAGTCCCTGAACATGGAATGTTTCCTTTTATTTGTGTCTTTTAAAATTTCTTTCAGCATTGTTTTGTAGGGTTTTATTTGTTTTTTGTTTTTTGCGGTATGTGGGCCTCTCACTGTTGTGGCCTCTCCCATTGCGGAGCACAGGCTACGGACGCGCAGGCTCAGTGGCCATGGCTCACGGGCCCAGCCACTCCGTGGCACGTGGGATCTTCCCGGACTGGGACACGAACCCATGTCCCCTGCATCGGCAGGTGGACTCTCAACCACTGCGCCACCAAGGAAGCCCTGTTTTGTAGTTTCTAGCATAGAAATGTTTCACCTCCTTGGTTCGGTTTATTCCTAAGTATCTTATTCTTTTTTGATGCTATTGTACATGAGATTTTTTTTTATTTCCTTTTTTGATTGTTCATTGTTAGTATGTAGAATCACAACTGATTTTTTGTGTGTTGATTTTGAATCTTTCAAGTTTGCTGAACTCATTGTTTAGTCCTGACATTGCTTTTGTAGAATTGTTAGGGTTTTCTACATGTCCTATGTGAACAGAGAGAGCTTTTCCAATTTGGACAGCTTTTGTTTCCTTTTCTTACCTAATTACTCTGGTTAGAACTCTCAATACTGTGTTGAATAGAGTGGCAAGAGCAGACATCCTTGTTCCTGATCTTACAGAAAGTTTTCAGTCTTTCACCTTTGAGTGTGATGTTAGCTGTGGGCTTTTCATATATGGCCTTTATTATGTTGGAGTAGTTTCCTTCTATTTCTAGTTTGTTGAGTGTTTTTATCTCGAAAGAGTTTGAATCTTGTCAAATGCTTTTTCTGCATCACTTGATTGATCATGTGGTTTTGTCTTTCATTCTGTTAATGTGGTATATTACATGGAATTGTTTTCATACATTGAACCATCCTTGCATTCCAGGAATACATCTCACTTGGTCATGGTGTATAATACTTTTAATGTGCTGTTGAATTCAGTTTGCTGACATTTTGCTATTTAAAGTAATCACTAGATTGGAAGAACTATTTCCATTTTGTTGTTTTCTGTATGTCTTACAGCTTTTTGTCCCTCCTCTCCTTTCTACTGTCTTCCTTTGAGTTTTGATTTTTTTTTTTTGGTAGAGACGTGCTTTGATACCCTTCTCATTTCCTTTTGTGTATGTTCTATAGATATTTTCTTTGCAGTTATCATTGCAGTTACATAAAACATCTTAAAATTATAACATTCCATTTTAAACGGATAGCAGTTTAATTGCATACAAAAACTGTACTCCTATAAGATCCACCCCCTTGACTTTGTTACTGATATCATAGATTGCATCTTTATATGTTATATGCCCATTAACATAGGCATATAGTTATTTTTTTCATGTTTTTGTCATTTAAGTTCTGAATAAGAATTAAAAGTGAATTTATGCACCAAAGTTACAATAATACAGGTTATTATATGTGTCCATGTATTACCTTAACTGGAAAACTTTTTCATGTTGTTATCTAGTATCCTTTCGTCTTGAAGGACTCCCTTTAGCATTTCTTATAAGAGCAGACCTAGTGATAATAAACTTTCTCAACTTTTTTTTTCCCCTGCATTTTTGAAGCATAGTTTTGCTGGATACAGTTTTCTTGGTTGATGGTTGTTTTTTGATTTTGTTTTCTTTTTTTTGGTTGATGGTTTTTTTGTTTTTTGTTTTTTTGTGGTACGCGGGTCTCTCACTGTTGTGGCCTCTCCCGTTGTGGAGCACAGGCTCCGGACGTGCAGGCTCAGGGACCATGGCTCACAGGCCCAGCCGCTCCGTGGCATGTGGGATCTTCCCGGACCGGGGAACGAACCCATGTCCCCTGCATCAGCAGGCGGACTCTCAACCACTGCACCACCAGGGAAGCCCGGTTGATGGTTTTTTATTTTATCACTTTGAATATCTCATGCCACTCTCTTCTGGCCTGCAAGGTTTCTGTTAAGAAATCCACTGATAATCTTATGAAAGCTTCCTTGTATGTGATGATTTGCTTTTCCCTTGCTGCTTCCAAGATTCTCTAATTTTGACTTTTAACAATTTGATTGTAATGTGTCTTTCTGTGGGTGTCTTTGGATTTATCTTTCTTGGAGTTCTTTCAGCGTATTGAATTTGTATGTTCATTTCTTTCCTCAGATATGGAGGGTTTTCAGCCATTATTTCTTCAAATAAGCTCTCTGCTCCTTTCTCTTTTCTTCTGGGACTCCTATAATTTGTAAATTGGTCCTAATGATGGTGTCCCAAGGGCTGTTAGACTCTGTTTCCTTTTCTTCTTCTTTTTTTTTTTTTTTTTTTTTGCTTTAACTTAATGACTTCAAAGATCTGTTTTCAAGTTTGCCTGATCAAGTCTGATGTTGAACCCCTTTAGTGAATTTTCCAACTCACTTAATGTATTTTTCAGCTGCAGAATTTGTTTGGTTCTTTTTTCTTTTTTTTTTGAATTTTATTTTATTTTTTTATACAGCAGGTTCTTATATAAGTTACCTATTTTATACATATTACTGTATATATGTCAATCCCCAGCTCCCCCAATTCATCCCACCACCACATCCCCACCACCTGCTTTTCCCCCTTGGTGTCCATATGTTTGTTCTCTACACCTGTGCCTCTATTTCTGCCTTGCAAACTGCTTCATCTGTACCGTATTTCTAGATTCCACATACGTGCGTTAATATATGATACTTGTTTTTCTCTTTCAGACTTACTTCACTCTGTATGACAGTCTCTAGGTCCATCTGCGTCTCTACAAATGACCCAGTTTCGTTCCTTTTTATGGCTGAGTAACATTCCGTTGTATATATGTACCACATCTTCTTTATCCATTCGTCTGTTGATGGGCATTTAGGTTGCTTCCATGACCTGGCTATTGTAAAGAGTGCTGCAATGAACACTGGGTTGCATGTGTCTTTTTGAACTACGGTTTTCTCTGGGTATATGCCCAGTAGTGGGATTGCTGGGTCATATGGCAATTCTATTCATAGTTATTTAAGGAACCTCCATACTGTTCTCCATAGTGGCTGTATCAATTTACATTCCCACCAACAGTGCAAGAGGGTTCCCTTTTCTCCACACCCTCTCCAGCATTTGTTGTTTGTAGATCTTCTGATGATGCCCATTCTAACCAGTGTGAGGTGATAACCTCATTGTAGTTTTGATTTGCATTTCTCTAATAATTAGTGATGTTGAACATCTTTTCATGTGCCTCTTGGCCATCTGTATGTCTTCTTTGGAGAAGTGTCTATTTAGTTCTTCTGCCCGTTTTTTGATTGAATTATTTGTTTTTTTAATATTGAGCTGCATGAGCTATTTATATATTTTGGAGATTAGTCCTTTGTCCATTGATTCGTTTGCAAATATTTTCTCCCATTCTGGGGGCTGTCTTTTCATCCTGTTTCTAGTTCCCTTTGCTGTGCAAAAGCTTTTAAGTCTCATTAGGTCCCATTTGTTTATTTTTGTTTTTATTTCCATTACTCTAGGAGGTGGATCAAAAAAGATCTTGCTGTGATTTATGTCAAAGAGTGTTCTACCTATGTTTTCCTCTAAGAGTTTTATAGTGTCTGGTCTTACATTTAGGTCTCTAATTCATTTTGAGTTTATTTTTGTGTATGGTGTTAGGGAGTTTTCTAATTTATTCTTTTACATGTAGCTGTCCAGATTTCCCAGCACCACTTATTGAAGAGACTGTCTTTTCTCCATTGTATATCCTTGCCTCCTTTGCCATAGGTTAGTTCACCATAGGTGCATGGGTTTATCTCTGGGCTTTCTATCCTGTTCCATTGACCTGTATGTCTGTTTTTGTGCCACTACCATATTGTCTTGATGACTGTAGCTTTGTAGGATAGTCTGAAGTCACAGAGTCTGATTCCTCCAGCTCCGTTTTTTTCCCTCAAGACTACTTTGGCTATTTGGGGTCTTTTGTGTGTCTGTACAAATTTTAAGATTTTTTGCTCTAGTTCCATAAAAAATGCCATTGGTAATTTGATAGGGATTGCATTGAATCTGTAGATTGCTTTGGGTAGTATAGTCATTTTCACAATATTGATTCTTCCAGTGCAAGAACATGGTATATCTCTCCATCTGTTTGTGTCATCTCTGATTTCTTTCATCAGTGTCTTATAGTTTTCTGAGTACAGGTCTTTTACCTCCTTAGGTAGGTTTATTCCTAGGTATTTTATTCTTTTTGTTGCAATGGTGAATGGGATTGTTTCCTTAATTTCTCTTTCTGATCTTTTGTTGTTAGTGTATAGGAATGCAAGAGATTTCTGTGCATTAATTTTGTATCCTGCAACTTTACTAAATTCATTGATTAGCTCTAGAAGTTTTCTGGTGGCATCTTTAGGATTATCTATGTAGAGTGTCATGTCATCTGGAAACAGTGACAGTTTTACTTCTTCTTTTCCAATTTGTATTCCTTTTATTTCTTTTTCTCCTCTGATTGCTGTGGCTAGGACTTCCAAAACTATGTTGAATAATAGTGGCGAGAGTGCACATCCTTATCTTGTTTCTGATCTTAGAGGAAATGCTTTCAGTTTTTCACCATTGAGAAAGATGTTTGCTGTGGGTTTGTTGTATGTGACCTTTATTATGTTGAGGTAGGTTCCCTCTGTGCCCACTTTCTGAAGAGTTTTTATCATAAATGGTGTTGAATTTTGTCAAAAGCTTTTTCTGCGTCTATTGAGATGATCATATGGTTTTCATTCTTCAATATGTTAATATGTTGTATCACATTGATTGAGTTGCATATATTGAAGAATCCTTGCATCCCTGGGATAAATCCCACTTGATCATGGTGTATGATCCTTTTAATGTGTTGTTGCATTCAGTTTGTTAGTATTTTGTTAAGGATTTTTGCATCTATATTCATCAGTGATATTGGTCTGTAATTTTCTTTTTTTGTAGTATCTTTGTCTGGTTTTGGTATCAGGGTGATGGTTGGCCTTGTAGAATGAGTTTGGGAGTGTTCCTTCCTCTGCAATTCTTTGGAAGAGTTTGAGAAGGATAGGTCTTCTCTAAATATTTGATAGAATTCACCTGTGAAGCCATCTGGTCCTGGACTTTTGTTTGTTGGAAGATTTTTAATCACAGTTTCAGTTTCATTACTTGTGATTGGTCTGTTCATTTTTTCTATTTCTTCCTGGTTCAGTCTTGGAAGGCTACACGTTTCTAAGAATTTGTCCATTTCTTCCAGGTTGTCCATTTTATTGGCATAGAGTTGCTTGTAGTTGTCTCTTACGATGCTTTGTATGTCTGCGGTGTCCGTTGTAACTTCTCTTTTTTCCTTACTAATGTTATTGATTTGAGTCCTCTTCCTCTTTTTCTTGATGAGTCTGGCTAAAGGTTTATCAATTTTGTTTATCTTCTCAAAGAAACAGCTTTTAGTTTTATTGATCGTTGCTATTGTTTTCTTTGTTTCTCTTTCATTTATTTCTGCTCTGATCTTTACAATTTCTTTCCCTCTACTACCTTTAGGTTTTGTTTGTTCTTCTTTCTCTAGTTCCTTTAGGTGTAAGGTTAGATTGTTTATTTGAGATTTTTCTTGTTTCTTGAGGTAGGATTGTACTGCTATAAACTTACCTCTTAGATCTGCTTTTGCTGCATTCCATAGGTTTTGGATCGTCGTGTTTTTGTTGTCATTTGTTTCTAGGTATTTTTTTGGTTTCCTCTGATTTCTTCAGTGATCTCTTGGTTATTTACTAAGGCATTGTTTAGCCTCCACATGTTTGCGTTTTTTACGTTTTTTTCCCTGTAATTTATTTCTTAATCTCATAACGTTGTGGTCGGAAAAGATGCTTGATATGATTTCAATTTTCTTAAATTTACCAAGGCTTGATTTGTGACCCAAAATGTGATCTATCCTGGAGAACGTTCCGTGTGCACTTGAGAATAAAGTGTAATCTCCTGTTTTCGGATGGAATGTCCCATAAATATCAATTAAATCTATCTGGTCTGTTGTGTCATTTAAAGATTGTGTTTCCTTACTAATCTTTTGTCTGGATGATCTGTCCATTGGTGTAAATGAGGTGTTAAAGTCCCCCACTGTTATTGTGTTACTGTTCATTTCCTCTTTTATAGCTGTTAGCATTTGCCTTATGTATTGAGTTGCTCCTATGTTGGGTGCATATATGTTTATAACTGTTATATCTTCTTCTTGGATTGATCCCTTGATTATTATGTAGTGTCTTTTCTTGTCTCTTATAACATTCTTTATTTTAAAGTCTATTTTGTCTGATACGAATATTGCTACTCCAGCTTTCTTTTGATTTCCATTTGCATGGAATATCTTTTTCCATCCCTTCACTTTCAGTCTGTATGTGTCCCTAGGTCTGACGTGGGTCTCTTTAGACAGCATATACATGGGTCTTGTTTTTGTATCCATTCAGTGAGCCTGTGTCTTTTGGTTGGAGCATTTAATCCATTCACATGTAAGGTAATTATCGATATGTTCCTGTTACCATTTTCTGAATTATTTTGGGTTTGTTTTTGTATGTCCTTTTCTTCTGTGTTTCCCACTTAGAGAAGTTCCTTTAGCATTTGTTGTAGCGCTGGTTTGGTGGTGCTGAATTCTTTTAGCTTTTGCTTGTCTGTAAAGCTTTTGATTTCTCCGTCAATCTGAATGAGATCCTTGCTGAGTAGAGCAATCCTGGTTGTAGGTTCTTCCCTTTCATCACTTTAAATATATTATGCCATTCCCTTCTGGCTTGTAGAGTTTCTGCTAAGGAATCCGCTGTTAACCTTATGGGGACTCCTTTGTATGTTATTTGTTGGTTTTCCCTTGTTACTTTTAATAATTTTTCTCTGTCTTTAATTTTTGTCAATTTGATTACTATGTGTCTCGGCATGTTTCTCCTTGGGTTTATCCTGCCTGGGACTCTTTGCACTTCCTGGACTTGGC
The DNA here is from genome assembly GCF_003676395.1 of Aethalodelphis obliquidens. Lineage (NCBI taxonomy): Eukaryota > Metazoa > Chordata > Mammalia > Artiodactyla > Delphinidae > Aethalodelphis > Aethalodelphis obliquidens. The sequence goes on along the minus strand of NW_020837974.1, from coordinate 21,965,926 downwards.
TGGCTATTTCATTTCCCATGTTCGGGAAGTTTTCAACTATAATCTCTCCAAATATTTTCTTGGGTCCTTTCCCTCTCTCTTTTCCTTCTGGGTCCCCTAGAATGCTAATGTTGGTGCATTCAATGTTGTCCCAGAGGTCTCTTAGGCTGTCTTCATTTCTTTTCATTCTTTTTTCCTTTATTCTGTTCTGCAGCAGTGAATTCCACCTTTCTGTCTTCCAGGTCACTTATCCGTTCTTCTGCCTCAGTTGTTCTGCTATTGATTCCTTCTAGTGTATTTTTCATTTCAATTATTGTATTGTTCATCTCTGTTTGTTTGTTCTTTAATTCTTCTAGGTGTTTGTCCTTTAATTCTTCTAGGTCTTTGTTAAACATTTCTTGCATCTACTCTTCGCCTCCATTCTTTTTGCAAGGTTCTGAATCATCTTCACTATCACTATTCTGAATTCTTTTTTTGGAAGGTTGCCTATCTCTACTTCATTTAGTTGTTTTTCTGGGGTTTTATCTTGTTCCTTCATCTGGTAAAAAGTCCTCTGCCTTTTCATTTTGTCTGTCTTTCTGTGAATGTGTTTTACATTCCGCAGGCTGCAGGATTATACTTCTTCTTGCTTCTGCTGTCTGCCCCCTGGTAGATGAGGCTATCTAAGAGGCTTGTGCAAGCTTCCTGACAGGAGGGACTGGTGGTGGGTAGAGCTGGCTGTTGCTCTGGTGGGCAGAGCTCAGTAAAACTTTAATCCACTTGACTGCTGATGGGTGGGGCTCGGTTCCCTCCCTGTTGGTTGCTTGGCCTGAGGCAACCCAACACTGGAGCCTACCTGGGCTCTTTGGTGGGGCTAATGACTGACTCTTGGGAGGGCTAATGCCAACAAGTACTTCCCTGAACTTCTGCTGCCAGTGTCCTTGTCCCTGGGGTGAGCCACAGTCGCCCCCCACCTCTGCAGGAGACCCTTGAACACTAGCATGTAGGTCTGTTTCACTCTCCTATGGGGTCACTGCTCCTTTCCCCGGGTCCTGATGCACATACTACTTTGTGTGTGCCCTCCAAGAGGGGAGTCTCAGTTTCCCCCAGTCCTGTCGAAATCCTGCAGTCAAATCCCGCCAGTCTTCAAAGTCTAAGTCTGTGGGAATTCCTTCTCCTGTTTCCAGACCCCCAGGTTAGGAAGCATGACATGGGGCTCAGAACCTTAACTCCCATGGGTGGGCTTCTGTGGTATAATTGTTCTCCATTTTGTGAGTCACCCACCCAGCGGTTATCGGATTTGATTTTATTGTGATTGGGCCACTCCTACCAGTGTCTTCCTATCAATGATTGTTCAGCAGTTAGTTGTGATTCCGGTGCTCTTGCAAGAGGGATGAGTGCATGTCCTTCTACTCCACGATCTTCTCAGGAAATTTTTAGAAGACATCCATTTTACAACATATAATAGTAGCTGTTTCTTGCCTCCCCACCGCCACTCCACGAGGAGAGGGTAGGCAGGCGGATTGGTGGCACCGCACACTGGCAGCCCATGGCCCTGCTGGCCCGGGCTCGGCCGGCCGCTCCACCCCACCGCCATTGCCTCCGCCACCGCAGTGTGTGTCTGGTTCTGTTTTATAGTTGCTGTCTCTTTAGTGAAATACTCATTTTGTTCATGCATAATTTTCCTGATTTCATTAGTTGTCTGTCTATCTATGTTCTCTTTTTTTTTTTTTTTTTTTTTTTCACTTCCTCTCCCATTTTTTTTGTCTTGCCTTGTGGAAGGGGAGACTTTCACTAATCAGCTCAGCCTGAGGTTTCAGGACCTCTTGAACATACTTTGAGGATGTGTCTTCTCTGAGCTTGTGCAGGTGCTTTTAGTTGTCTCATATTCCCTGAGCAGCTTGTCCCTGTTTCTCCACAGAGCTTGCAATCTGTTGCTCCTCCTGACATATGCTTTTGTAACTGCAGCTCTAATGTGCTGTGGTGATTGCATATGTTTTCAGTGGCTTCCAAACAAGGCTGCCAGTCCTATCAGTGCTCTGAGTCAGGTGAGACAGAAACTAGTCCCTCAGGCAGTGCCCAGCCTAGCCATGACATTGGCTGCATGGTCCACTCTTGTTTCTGTCCAGAGGGAAGATCTCCAGTGTGGGAAACTTCCTCTGTGTTGAGCCCTGCTGGGTCAGATAGGGGAAGGGACGGATGGGTACACAAAACTACATATTTTCCTTTCCCTTTTGCTGGAATCCCTTCTGGTTGTTGTTGTTGTTTCTGGGTGCTGTAACTTCTCAACTGGTCTCTAGAGTTGTTGCAAAGGTATTCTGGTCTATATAGTGTTAACTCGGTGTCTATGGAAAACTGAGGGCTTAAAGCTGCCTTGTACTCTATCTTGCTGATGTCATGCTCTCTTTTTCTTTTTTTAAAGTGTTGGGGTTTTTTTGAGAAAGACGTGCTGGGAAAAATAAGTTTATAATGCTCTTGGGAGGGACTGGTATTTGTTTTATTTTTTTTCCCCCCACAGGATCCTTAATTTCCCTCCTGATTTCTTTATTTCTTTCTTTTCCTTCACTGCAGTGTCTCCAGCAGGGTATTGCCTCTTCTCTATATATCTGATTCTTCCCCAGAAGCACTGCTTCTCTGAGGCTGTCAAGTCTCTTCCTTGTAGTTAAGTGCTTGAACTATCAAAGTTGTGACCTGTGTTCATTATTTTGGCATTTTGTTGTACTTTCTTTCTGGGGCTGATTTTGTTTGTTTCATCCAAGTCTTCCATGCCCCTTGATTTTTTTTTTTTCCCCCAGAGTCTCTTGTGTCTCTTCTCCCTCTCTTTATTCACAGGCTTGCAGAATTTAACTTGTTTCTTTACTTAGAGGTAATTTGAAGCTTGTAGTAGCCTGCTTCTTAGTAATGCTGAAGATCTGGGTCATATGTGATTCTATTTATTCTCTTTCCTGATTATATGGTTTTTCTACAAGACTGTGTGGTGTCACCATTTTCTTCTGGACCTTGAAGTCAGCCTCATATTGCTTTTTAATATGGGTAAAAAGACAACCATTGTTTATATTATTGTGGCTCACCTCCATGAGCCACAGTAGACTATTAGGTTCCTGCTTCATCCAGGCTGTGCTGTTTTCTGCAGGTTCTTGAGCAGGCTAGAGTGGAAGTCCCCCTGTTTACTTTCAGCATTGTGCAGTTCTCTCTTGAACCCTTTCCACCCAACCTCAGTGAGGAGATGAGCAAAAGAGTAAGTGAATGGGTTCTGCTAGATGATTTATTTGACCTATTATAATCTCTCCCCATTAAGGAAAGTAATACACACTTCATTAAGTTTACTGTATACTTCTCTAAATTTTTTCTATATGTATCAATATATTACCATTTTCATTTTTATAAAAATGGGAATCAGACTACATATACTGTTTTGCAACTTTATTTATTCCTTTAACAGTATATCTTACACGTCTGTTCATAACACTATATAATCTTATTTCCCTTGTGCTGCATAGTTTTCCATTGTATGATATACCTATTTTCAGCGTTTGCACTTTATAAATTTTTGCTATTCCAAGTAACGATGCAGTGAAGTCCCTGTGTACAAATCCTTGTACATTTGGCAAGTGTTCGTGTTAAGAAATTCCTTGAAAGGAATTATCCCATGTTTTGACTCATGATTTCTTTAGATTTGACTTAATTCTCTTTCCACATCCACCTCCTTACTATATTCTGTTGTTTTTCTTATAGATGAAGATCAAGTGGATGGAGATGTCAACTGTCTATGCTGGGCCATTTAGCAAAAATTGTAACCTTAGAGCTCTGAATAGGCTGTTTGAGAGTTTTGGTCCAGTCCTGTCAGTGACTCTTACTCTTGAATCCCATCAGGTAATGAGACAAGAAAACTTAGATTTTGACCTTCTGATCTAGTGTGGGAAATTCAGATGCCTTCTAGGGTCCTTCAGGTATTAGTGATTTGAGCTTGATTGTCACCGACTGGAATGTGAGACATGCTCTGTCTCATGGGAACAGTGTTGACCCATAAGAATGTGTGCCCCATATTGCCAGATCTTCTGATTTTTTTGTTTTGAGAATCAAGAAATCTGCCAATTTTCATATTGTTGGCTCCAATTTTCTTAAATATTATGTAAGCCAGACAAAAAATATGTCTAGTGGTTTAATGTAGTTTATGAGCTTCATGCTTGTGACTTCAGCTTTAAATGATAAAATGCCCTTTCAAAAACAGCAGTAGCTTCCATGTGCCGGGAAGTCTGTAGGGCTTAAATCCAAAGTAGGCTCATAGCTGGGTTAAGATACTAGAGGAGTAGGGCTTTTTTTGGTTGTTGCTGTTAGCTCTCCAATCTCTTGGAGTAAGTTTTGTTTATTAGTTTGTTATTTACATAAAAACCCTATAAAGAATTTAATTATTTTTACTTTTTAAGAAATAATACTAGTATATGGTTTAAAAAATTCATACTTTTTAAAAGGATGTATAGATACATCCTTTTGTATAGATAGAGTAAGCCTCTATCTTCATGGTCATAGCAGGAAGTCAGATAAAGACTAAAGTTACTATATGAAGCAATAACAACATTATAAGCACTATGAGACAGGAAGCCATGAAAAGAATTGAAAATAAAAACTTAGAATATATGTAGAATGATATACAATAACTGGTAACAGTGAAGGCCTCCAGGGAGAGAGGAACTAGGTGACTGGGAACAGGGGTTAGGGGAAGACTTCACTGTAAATTTTTTTGTACCTTTAGAATTTTGATATAGGCGACTATTAATCTGGGGCATTAAACTATTATGTGTAATAGCTAATAATACAACTAATAACTATTAGGTTTAGTAACTATTAAAGTGAAGCAAAAATTAAAGTCTCTAAAGCTATCTAACTGCAGAATCCTAGATGTTTAAAATGTGCTTTCCCCAAATCTTTTATTGTCTTTCCTACACCTAAAAACAGAAATAAAAAGATCATCCCTGGGAACATAGAGTGAGGGATGGGAAAGGGTATTCAAGGAACTGTCACTCCTTCCTGTAAGTCGTCTTGTCTTTTTTTTTCTTTCTTTCTTTTTGTAAAGTATACATAAAATTTGCCTTTTAAACCATTTTTATGTATAGTTCAGTGTTATTAAGTACATTCTCTCTAGAACTTTTTCATCATCCCATACTGAAACTCTGTACCCTTTAAACAGTAACTCCCCAGTCCCCTTTCTCTCAGGCTTATTAACTACTATTGTGTTTCCTGTCTTATAAATTTGACTACTCTATGTATATCATATAAGTGGAATCCTACAATATTTGTCCTTTTGTGTCTGGCTTATTTCACTTAGCATAATGTCTTCAGGGTTCACCCATGATGTAGTATGTATCAGAATTTCATTTCTTTTCAAGGCTGAATTATAGTCCATTGCATGATTATACCACATTTTGTTTATCCATTCGTCCATCGATGAACATTTGAATTGTTTCCACGTTTTAGCCATTCTGTATAATGCTACTATGAAATGAACATGGATGTACAAGTATTTGTTTGAGTCCCTGTTTTCAGTTCTTTTGGGCGATATACACAGATGTGGAATTTCTGGGTTAAATGATAATTCATTTCATTTTTTGAGGAACTGCCATACTGTTTTCTATAGCAGCTGCACGATTTTACATTCCCACCCGCAATGCCAAGGGTTCCAACTTCTCCATATTCCAGCTGACACTTGGGGGTTTTTTTTTTGGTCTTTTTTGTTGTTTGTTTGTTTTTGGCTGTGCCCCATGTGGGATCTTAGTTCCCCAACCAGGGAATGAACCCGTGCCCTGTGCATTGGAAGCTAGGGGGTCCTAACCACTGGACCGCCAGGAATTCCCCTGACACTTGGTTTTTTTTGTTTGTTTTTGGTTTGGGGGGGAGGGTTGTTTAGATAGTAGCCATCCTAATGGGTGTGAAGTATCAATAGTATCTCATGGTTTTGACTTGCAGCTCCCTAATGCTTAGTGATGTTGAGCATTTCTTTGTATGCTTATTGGCCATTGGTATATCTTCTTTGGAAAAATGTCTATGCAAGTCCTTTGCCTATTTTTTAATTGGGTTGATTTTTTTGTGTTGAGTTTTAGGAGTTCTCTATATATTTTAGATATGAATCCTTCAGTAGATATGTGATTTGCAAATATTTTCTCCCATTCGTTCTGCTGCCTTTTGACATTGTTGATGGTTGTTCTTTGATACACTTTTTAATTTTGATAAAGTTTAACTTCTCATATTTTTTCTGTTGCCTGTGCCTTTGGTGTCATATTCAGGAAATCATTGCCAAATCCAATAAAATGAAGCTTTTCTATGGGAGCACTTTAATCTCCATGATGATGCTGTGGCTCAGACCATCCCATAGATTTAGATACTCTGGTGTTAATCAAGTGCAAAATAAGTCAATTTGAAGATGCATATCCAGTGGAAGAACTTAACCTCCCCAAGCTTGTAGGAAAGCTGCTTGTCTAAAATTAAGCTAATAAGGCAAATGGGAATCTCTACCTGTGACTTGCAGCGGTAACTTTAGTGATTTATAATAAATGGTATGGGGGCTTCTCTGGTGGTGCAGTGGTTGAGAGTCCGCCTGCCGATGCAGGGGACACGGGTTCGTGCCCTGGTCCGGGAAGATCCCACATGCCGTGGAGTGGCTGGGCCCGTGAGCCATGGCTGCTGAGCCTGCGTGTCCGGAGCCTGTGCTCCGCAACGGGAGAGGCCACAACAGTGAGAGGCCCGCGTACCGCAAAATAATAATAATAATAAATGGTATGAACAGCAAGTTGGGTAGTAAAGAATTTGTTAGTGCTTTCCCCATACCACCTAGGGAGAGAAGGCTTCAATTTTAAGTGACAAGATTATTTTCTGAAAACCAAGCCCTGAACCATGATGATTCCACTTAAAATTGATGGTCTGTGATCACTGTCTAGCCCAGCACAGCAAGAACATCCATTCTGGTGGCTCTGGCCACTGTAGTTTAGGTGAGCCCCGTTCCTAGCCCCGTCTCTGGCAGTTTGAGCCTGGAAAGCAAAAGTAAGGAAATCTTGATTTTTCTGCAGCCACATCTCTGTATACAATACGAAGTCCTGGAAGGTGCCCAGCTGGCCATAGAGTCTTTGGATGGCAGCCTGGTAGAAGGTACCTGCATCAAGGTAGGGTTTCCAGAGAAAGCATAAAGTAGTACACTTCACTCAATCCTGTATTTTCAGTACTTGTATTTACTCAAGCCTGTATTTACAGCACCCTAAGACATAACAGCTTAGACAAGCACCCTTGAGAGGCTTAAGAAACAAGATTTTCTGTAATGGAAAGCCTTCAGCCAAGGCCGGCATTCTTATAGTGGTGACCTAAGACATGATACCTTTTCATTTTTGTCAAAATCAGCCTGGGCTACATCTTCCATGTACTCTTTATCACTACTTAGACCCCAAATGGTTTTTCAGGGTGGTTTTTTTGTGGTTGCCCTTTAGCTTTCAGGGGAATCAAATGGTATTTTGATGTTTCTTATGCAATTAAACAGAATTTCATTGGTATAGAAGGCAGAGAACTGATGGCAGTTGGTGGGGGAGAGAAGGAAAGGGAAGAGAGTATTATTTACACAAAAATATTTACATTTTGTATTTATTTATCTATTAAGTTTCTACCATAGTCCTTTGGGGCAGTTATCATTAGGTTCCTTGTATAGATAAGGAAGCTGCAGAATTAAGCTACTTCCTAGTATGTAACAGGCCTGGGGTTTGAAGTGGTGACTTTTCTACCATTAATGCCATCTTTCCTTGGTTAGGTGCAGAGGCCTGTGACAGAGCTCACCCTTGATTGTGACATCCTTGTGAATGAGCTGGAACAAGATTCTGAGAACCGAGGTACTATATACCTGTCTGGAGTGAGTGAAACCTTCAAGGAACACCTGTTGCAACAGTCCAGCCTCTTCCTGGGCCTGGAAGCTCTGATCTTGCCTAAAGATCTTAAAAATGGAAAGCAGAAAAACTACTGTTTCTTGAGTAAGTCTATGCCATTGAATATAGCCTTGGGAAAGGAGATTAGACATGGTGGTAACATGAGGTCAGAGAAAGGAAATGTTCAACAAGTAATCCCTCCTGGGCTGGACCAGGTCAACATCTCCTGATTTTGTCCTTCTCCCTTGGCTCTGGATGGGCTCCAGCTTGGATGGTGATCAGGTTTTTTGGTTTTGGTTTTGGTCCTTAATAACAGAAGGGGGTATTCTTGTTTTCAGGATTCAAAACTTTTGGCAGTGCCCATAGGGCCCTTGGCATTCTCACAGGCAAGAACTGGAAGCTGAAAGGCAGGCATGCCCTAACCCCCAGGCACCTCCATTCATGGCTCAGGGGCTTACCTCCTGAATCAAGGCCCCCAGGGCTTCGTGTCATACCTCCTCGCTCGGAGCAGGAGGCCGTGCAGGTGAGTGATTAAATGTATCCTGGGGTTAGGGGGGAGAGGTAGCTAGCTACCTTGGTTTGCTGGCTCTGGTGGTTGGCCTTCTGATGTTTATGGAAATTAGACAGGATAGTCCTGCTCAAGTGACACTTAAGCCTTCAGTCTTTTTTTTCCTGCCCTGCCACTAGTCTTACTTCACTCTCCAGTGTCTTCCAGCCCTGGACACACCTTTCTTTCTCCAAGATCTCTCATACTTTTGCCCCCTCCAAACTTGCTAAAATCAGGTTTTCCAGGTGTCTCTCCAAGGGACTTTGAGAGGTTAATACAGGAAGTTGGAGAGCTGGACAAGTCTTTAGTGATCTAGGATTTCCTGAAGTGTAGTACATACATACACAATATGATTTTTGGTGGTCATAGATGGACCTCTTTTTTTCACTTTTATTGTTATGAACTTGTTTTTCTAACATTCATTAAAGTATGCAACCACCACATTGAACGTGTGATTTCATGGATAGTATTACTTAGACGAAGCTAAGGAAGAAATTGACTCACTTTAAAGAAAACCATTAGGGAATATGCAACAGAAGGGTGAAGATAGAAGGTGAATGGTTTAAGTTTGGGAAGCCCTGCCGTGGTCTAATGTCCCACACTTAGCAGATGAGGAATAGACACCAGAGCTGGTGAGTGACTTTGCCCAGGTCACAGAGATACTTAATGTCAGAGGCCAGACTAGAGCTCTCCTTAGTGATTTGGTTTCCCTAACTCAGGACCCTAAACTGACTTGGAGGTCTGGGGATGCTGGAGTGGACAAGGAACCCTGCAGTATAGACTCTGGCTTCAGACTGAGGATTTGTACAGAGCCTTTCCCGGGAGCCTGAGGAGGAATGTTGCAGTCCCTCCAAAGGTCAGCGGTGGGTACTCTGACTGAGTGTCAACACCTGGCTTTGATTCTAGATGCTGAACTTGGACCACCCAAAGATAGCAGCCTGGCGCTGGGGCAGGAAGATAGGAAAGCTCTACCACAGCCTGTGCTCAGGCACCCTCTGCCTCATCCTGCTGCCAGGAACTGAGAGGTAAGGACTAAAGGGTTGCCCCTTCATGATTCTGACCTCTGGACTCTCTGGACTTAAGCTTTTCTTGGAGAAAAGCCTTTTGTTGACGTCCAGGCACATAAACGAAAACTGAAATGAATCATCTCTTAACTCTCACAGTTCTAAGAGAGAGGTATTGTATCCCCATGTTACTCGTATTTGCTTTTATAACTACACTTAGTGGTCCCTCAAGGAGACAGCTCATCCCAGTTTAAAGGCAGAGGTCTTAGGTTCTGCAGCCTCTCTGGAACAAGAGGCACTTGAGTAAAAATGGTCAAGAAGTTCTAGGGCAAGGCCCAGGCTTAGATGTGACTATAACCTACCTTTCCCACATATCAGGAGTGTGTTCCTGCCTTCCCTGCCCTTGCCCCCTTTACCATTTATGTTAACTTTTAAGAGATAGGGCCTGTTTTGCTGTTTCTAAGACTGAGGAATACTGGAGCAGGACTCTGGGTCCAGTCCCAGCTGTATCACCTGTCTCTGCTGACAAGTAGTGGCCAAGCCACTTTCCCACTGTGGATCTCAATTTCCCTTTGGTAAAATGAGGGATTTGGAGTAAATCAGTCATTTTCAAATGCTTGAAACTATAAAACCCTTTCTTTAAAAGAAAAATTGATGTTAAATCTTTACTAAGGCATAAAGATGAGCAATTCTGAAATGGATGAGTAGATATATGAATGAATGTGTATGCTGGGGGAGGAGAGAAAGAGGGAAAGAGGGCTTTTTTTGAAAAAAGCACAGTTTGAAAACCACTGGATTGTATTATTTCTAAAGTCCCTTAAAATTCTGACATTCTAGGATTCTTTCACAGGCCCAAGGTCCCAGGTGGCAAAACATGAATGCCTCAGGCCTTGAAGCCTGGATCAGAAGTTAACTTCCTGTCATAAAATTCTTGCAACATGTATTAGGGCCACTAGTGAAACAGGCTACCTGCTGGGCAGCTTGAGAGAATTACTGTCTCTGAGAAACAGAAATAAGTACTAGGTTTTACAGCAAAAAAAAAATCTTAGACTGATATACTTCAAACAGGCTTATGGGTAGACTTAACAGCAAGAGGTTTAAAAGTGACCAAAACTTGCCAGAGAAAGAAAAAAGAAAGCTTTTGTTTAAGAGCTTGGACCCTGAGGGGCAAACTTGCCTGGATAAAACTTCTCAGAGCCAGTGTATGGAGGTAGGGGTAAAATAGGGGTTTCCGTGTACCAAGTGGAATACTTAGCTTGTAGTCCCCATCGTGTGGGTAGACTAGCCAAGAGAGGGCCAAAGCTTGCTTCTCCCAGAAGTAGCTGGGGTGTTCTCAGGGGATGAGGGCTTAGAGGAGGGAGCACTGGGTCAGGGAGCAAAAAAGGCTTAGGTTCTGACTGAGGCAGAGGTCCTAAGGCATGTTTGACAAGTCAGGAGAAAACTCTGGAAATAGCAAATCCTGTAGTAACAAAACCTGCTGTTACTCCTTTGTTTTAAAAGTTGCACTCTGATTTCCATAGCCATAATGATCAAACCCAGCAGCAGGAGCACGTATTTCCCCAGACTATACGCTTGCTGTGTGACTGACTTCTCTGGGCCTCATCTGTGCAGCTGTCTCCATGATGCCAGCAGATAACACTTGGGAAAGGGTAAAAGTGGCTCAGGAAGAAGGAGTAGCAAGGAGAGTAGAAGGTTTCCTCGTGCTGGGAGCCTGACTCAGCTCTTAATCCTTATACTTCTGGTGACTGCTAAAATTAATACTGAAAATATTAATAATTGCTATAATTCATCAAACCCTTAATGTGTCAAGTACTGCTAAGTGCTTTTATATGCAGTTTTGGTTAAGGTTGTTGAATCTCCATTTAACAAGATGAGAAAAAGGCTCAGATTAAGCAACTTGCCTACGGTCACCCAGCTAGTAAGTGCACAATTAATATTTGAATTCTGATGGTCTCTAGGTCCAGAGCCACTCTCCAGCACTTAGAGCTCCAGTCCTCCATAGCCAAAAGGCCTGTGGCTTGTTAGCTTAAGTTCAGACATCGGGTGGAGACAGATTCTGTGTTTGTCTTTGCTCATTTCTGCCTCCTTTGCCTTGGAGAGCACCTCAGCGCTCTAACCCAATTCCAAGAATATTCACTACATGGTGGCAGGGAACTAATATGTACCAGATGACTCCTGAATTCTAAGCACTGTGCTAGGTGTTTTACAACATACATTATTAAAAGTTAACGTCTTGTAAAGTTTTTCAAACAGTGCCTGGCACATGATAGGTGCTACAAAAGTGTTTTAAATAAAGCAAACAAAATTCTAATAGCAGTTTAAAAGGATTCTGATGACAGACTGCCATTATTACCTGGTTTTGTCATCTAATGGTTGTGTGATTTGAGCAAGTTATATAATGCCTATAAGCCTGTTTTTATATTTGAAAAGTGGACATAACAATTGTATCTATATCAGTATCTATATAAGGTACACTAGCTGTTTGGAGGATTAAATGAGAACACATACAGAGTCCTAACTGCTTGACATGCAGTAAGTGCTCCATATATGTTAACATGTTAGCCATTATTGTCTGTAGTCCTCACAAAAGCCCTGTGAGATAGTAATTTTAATATTTCTTTATAGTTGAAGAAACTGAGTCTTAGTTTGAGATCATTCACCCTTAGTTGAGATGTGCCTCACATCTGTTAAGTGGCAGAGCTATGATTTGATTCTAGGCATCTGGGACTAGTCAATATTCTTTCCATTGGACCATTTTCAGCAGGCAGCTTTCCATAAGCTGTCTACCTGCCTGCCCCCTGCCCCATGGCACATACACATATCAAAAAAAAACACCTTTTTCCTCTACCTTAGTCTATAACCATTCATTCAACTCTGTCGACAAAAACTATCTTTATTCCTCGTCTGTTGCAGCACTCATGGATCGCTCTCTGGCCTAGGACTGATGGGAATAAAAGATGAAGAGGAAAGCAACATCCTAAACTAGTGTTTGTGAGTCTGCCCACCATTTTCCATGTGCCACATTTCTTAATCCCTTGTGGGCAATGGCAGAGAATTTGGTCAGGCTGCAGGCACTCCAGAGGCTGCCAGACCTCTATAGAGTAGACAGTTTGTGGAAACATTGTACCAGCTTAAGGAGTCTAGTCCATTTATATGACATGTACAAATTTTCAATAAATGCCTAAAATTCAGACATTTCTCATCTTAAGACAAGGTGAGGGGAGGAAACCAGTTTGTACTTTCTTTGTGTCAGTGGGTTTATACACAGGTATTACAGCAGGTGCTTATTTCATGTAGCGCTCCTATTAAATGGTATACTGTATATAGGTAAGGAAACCAGGAGGAGTGACTTCTCTGTGGAGAAAACCCAGGTATTATGTAGTTTGTCAAAGTGGTAACATCTGTGAAGCAAATTTCTGTAAGGCAAACTGTTTTCTATTAATGGCTTTTATAATATTGAAGGAAAAAGATAGGCAGACTGCGAATCTGGCAGGTCCACCAGAGCAAAGTTGAAGACTGACTCTTTTAGCTTTTAACCAATTCAGGAAGCCCTCTTGCAATTTTCAGGGATGCTTCCTTCCTTTCGGAGTGAGACTGCAGTGCTACCCTTTACCAACAGGTGCCCCCATCACACCAGAGCCCCCCTTAGAAACTCTAATTTCAGTAAAAGCCTTTGCTTTGTTTTTAATCAACTCTCAAATTGTCAACATTCTTTGTTGGAAAGGACATGGGCACAGGCACACACAGTTCCAAAACTGATAGAGATATTAGCTGCCCTCCAGAAAAGATGAATTAATCTGGCATGTAGTATGTATCATTACAAAAAATCTTGTTAAATTTCTCTCTACCCTGCAATTCCACTCCTAGAGCAATATCCTCAAAAACATGTATGGAGGAGATGTCATGGGGTTATTCAATGGAATTCTAGGTAGCTATTTTTAAAAATTACGTGTGTGTAAATAAAATCTCTAGTGAAAGAGATCTACAAGAGATCTACAAGTAGTAGATCTACATCTACTACTGATGTCAGCAGTAGACCTCTGGATCCAAACTGCTAGACTCTGAATTCCAGCTTTCCTACTTTTTAGTTAGGTGAGCTTGAATTACTGTAAATTATTTAACATCTCTGTGCTTGGTACATAATAATGGTATACATCTTATAGGATTGTTGTGAAGATGAGATAGTGCATTTATAGTATATTATAGGTTGTATAAAGCATGGAGAGTTACAGGATAATCTGTATAGTTTGAGTAGAAAAAAACTATACAAAGATATGCACAGCCTGGGAACAAAACCTGGAAGGCTGTATACCAAAATATGAACAGTGTTTGTCTCTGGCTAGTGGGATTGGCAGATTCGATTTTACCAAATGCTCTTCTGTATATAGGCCATTTTTTTTTTTTAAGTCAGCATATTATTGCTTTCACAGTTAGAAAAAAATAATTAAAATAACTCTCAAGGTTGGGCATTTGAGGCAGTGTTTAATCCTTTAAATTCAACTTCTATGTGATCTGGAAGTTGGTAACCTGGAGCCAGAACTGAAGCTCTTGATTTTGGATGAAGTTCCCCTGTAAAGAGCGAAGTTCCCCAGGTATACTGCTGACATCAGCTGCAAGGCCTTGAGAACATCTTGAAACAATGTTGCTGGATTCTTTCCCCCTGCAGCTGAGCTCCAAAGCTGTGGGAGTTTAGCTGCTGTTTACTTCTTGAGACTCCAGTCCTGAGACACAAAATAAGTGTCTGTCTAGGTTGGCACTTCAGCTGTGCTCCTGGGCCAGTCACTTAACCTTGTTTGAGTCCATTTCTACAGCTGTATAAAATGAGGATGTATCTACTTTTAAGGATTATTATGAATATTTAAAGATTCAGTTTGTGGAAAATGACCAAAGAGTGGGATATGTATGAATTATTTGCCCTCTCTCAGCCTGTTTCCTCATTTTATTTATTTAATTTTGGCCATACCACTCAGCTTGCCAGTTCCCCGACCAGGGATTGAACCCCGGCTACAGCAGTGAAAGCATGGAATCCTAACCACTAGACCACCAGGGAGCTCCCTTCAGTTTCCTCATTTTAAAGATGGCAACATTAGTACCTACTTCATAAGGTTGTTGTGAGAATTAAATTAGGGAAAGCCTACATTTTATTGAGGATCATCTTCCAACTGCATATTCACAGAGCAGATGAAGGTTCCCTGTGCCAAGAGCACTCCCTTTGCTCCTAGGAAAAGCCAAGGCCATTCCTTTTCCTGGATGGGTGGGGGTGGAAGTTTCCCCACGGGCCCCCAACTCTAGAACTCTACAGAGATAGGCCTGGACCATAAGATCTCTGGGGCCCCGGTCTGCACACACTGTTCTTTCAGCTGATGCTCCCACCTTTTGGAAGCCAAAGCTGCCAACTTGGCCTCTTGCAAAACACACATTCCATTCATAAGTGCGTTTGTGCATTTTTCCTCCCACACCCTTCTAGGCAGCCAATGCAGAGCTGCCAAGGCAGCTGCAGGAGCAGCGTCTCATGTGGGGGGAAAGGCAACTTGAAGGGTTTTCAGAGAACACTTGGTTTAGGCTTTGAACACATTACTCCCCAACTTTCTGGCCTCCTCACCCATAGTGGGGTTGTTTAGTAGTACACTCAGCCATGTCATTTTCATTTCCTTTTGTCTCCCTTTTTGTAAATTCTCTTCCCTATTATAAAGGAAATCCATTAATGGAAACTTGAAAAATCTAGAAAAGTTAAAACCATATCTAATCCCACCACTCAGTCAATGACTGCCCCTGTTTTACAATCTTCTATCATACTTTTTCCATTATGCAAAAGCAGTTTTTAATAGCTGCATAATATTCCAACATGTTGATGTGTGCCATAATTTCTAAAACAGTCCCCTATGGTTGGCACTAAGTTGTTCCCAAATGATGCTGCCAATCATATCCTTGCACATACATCTTTGGCAGATAATTATTTCTTGAGGAAAAATTCCTAGAAGTGAAATTACTGGGCTTTTTTAAAAAGTATGAACACTGAAGGATTTTTTAATTCCAGGAAAGTTTTTACCTTGTGTTTGCTAGCATCGATTTGTTTCAAATCTTTGTTAATTTGACAGATTAAAAAAGTTTTTCATTATAGGTTTAATTTATTTGAATACCCTTTAGATTAATTTTCACTTTATTATTCCCCACACCTCTTAGATTGTCATCTGCTATTTTTTCCAGGTTTTGGCCAACTGTTTTTCCTTAGAGAGTTGTCCATATCCTTTGCTCATGTTTCTGTTGTCTTTTCCATAATGAATTTTCCATTCTGAATTTTTAAGGTCTCTTTACACATTAAGTATAGTGTCCATTTGTCAATTATTGCAAAATTTTGATGGCAGTCTCGTCCTCAAGGATGTTGCCCTCAGAAAGGGAAAGGACCTCCAAGATCTCATCTTCAGTTTCCTTTAGCTGCTTCTTGTTCTTGGCACTTTCCACAATCAACTTGTTCTTTTTCTCTTCCAGTTCTGGCTTCTCCTTGGCAGCCACGATGCCAAGGAGTTGATCTTGGAGGCCCAAGGGGGTGATCATAAAGTTGAGGAGACAGACTTTAACGGTGACTTCAGGGAGATAATGTGGGTTCCTCAAACGGGTTGTGATCTATAACTTAAAATCCCTGGAATATTCAGTGATGTTTTCACCAAGCCTCATGTACTCAACCCCTTGCTTTCCTGAGCATAAACAATAACTAGACAGAAAATACAATGAAAGGAAGCTAAGATGTACCACAATTAGACTTCCAGAATGTAAGAGCCAGATGGAGCCATCAGGGATCGTGTTAGTCTAAGCCCCCCATCCTCCCAATTTGGCACAGGGGGAAGTTGAGCCCCCAAGAGGGGCAGTGACTTGTGAAGGGTTGTGTGTGACCATGCCAACCTTCTTCTCTGGATTCCCTGCATTACTCACCTAACAGCCTTTTGGAAACCTTAAACTTGTGTGTCTTAGGTGCTTTATAAATCACAGATGTTCTTCTAAATCCTAACACTGATAGAAATAAGTCTCTTGATTTTGCAGATGACTAAAAGGAAACGCAGAATTTAACTTTCCGAAGGTCACAGAGCAGTAGCACTTGACAGTTTTCAGTTTGCCTCCTTTGCCTTAATCACTGCCAACCTAATAGATGTAGGAGCCAACCATTTAGAACGGTGTTCACTTTTTGTTCTTTGAGGGAATCGACGTCAGTTGCTAAGGTAAGACTGTTTAGGTAGTGGCCCTGTGAGGACTCATTTGCTTCTTGCCTACAAGTCCTGGGACTCCAAAAGCCATTAAGCTTGGTGAGTGGGAGGTCAACGATCCATGTTTGTAGCTAGGGATCCTGTACCATCTGGATTACTTTACAAAGCACAGGATTTGCCATCCAGTATGTTGGTGGAAGAGGCTCCTCGTGGGTAAAGCTCACCCCAGAATGAAGTCACTGGGTTTTTTTGTTTGTTTGGGGGTTGGTTTTTTGTTTTTGTTTTTTGCAGAATTATCAATAGTCAAGTAAACAAATTTATTAAGTCCAACAGCAGGTTACCTTCCAAATAAAAAAGTGACAATAATGTGTGTAACAAGTTAATTAAAAAATTCAAGGAGCCATTTGGAGAGTGCAACAGTGCAGAGAATAAAAATCAAAGTATTGACTTTTGTCAACAAATTTGTACAACTTCAAGAAACAGACACATTGGTCACAAACCAAGAGGAATCCACAAAGGTGGAGGGTCACATGAGTAGTGGACTCATCACCTCAGTGGGTTAAGGCAGGGTGTCTTATTTGTAGGACCAATTTATCCACGCCCCATTTGCCTATTGCTTCAAATTCTCCCTTTGAAACCTAGAATCTTATTCATTAGTGCAACAGGTAAGAGCAATTAATAACAGACTCAGGGGGCTGGGACCAGGGTCAGAGGGAAGACACTTCTCTCAGAATAAATGTGTGTTGGGAATAAAACCACAGCAGCTGCTGAATGGCTTTGGCAATATCCAAGATTTGTGTTGAAAGTTTCTACTAGGGAAGGTGGGTGGTTGGAAGAGCAGGCTCAGTTTCCAAGAAGAGAAATAGGGAGGAGGATGTGATGCCCTAGTACCTGAATCAGAAGCAGAATCTGATGGTTACTCAATTTTGTCTTTCAATGAGGAAAAACACCTGCAGATCCTCACTGTAAGGCAGTGCCAGTCAAGGTGAACCTGGGTATGTGCTATAATTACAGCTTAGCAAAGGAGTAAACTCTGAAGGGGAAGTGGGTGGGAACCCCTCTATATGAATCAGAAAACAGACTGCATTCAGAGGAAGATCAATGTCACGTGTTCTCAAATGAGTCCCAATTAACACTTTAATGACTTAATAGTCCTTTTAAGTCCATCTTCTTTAAACAAGATACTGCTGGAGTCCCCCAAGGAAGACCTTGTCAATTACCAAGATGTTCAGGTCATCACTAACCAAACATAAGACAGAAATAGCAAAGCGGGCTACTACAGCAAAACAGCAGCTTTCTCCCAGCCCTTATAATTGTGTAATTGGGTCTACCTTTGGGCTTCACTGCACTGAAGACTTGACTTTAAATGCGGCAAGCCAAACACAGTCCTAAATACAGATCTTCTGTTTTTTTTAAACCTATACCAGGTCCTTATCCCAGTAATTTCCTACCGTTGTTTAAATTTGGCATGGTATAGTATATGAGGCCATCACGTGAACTGTGGAGTCCCACACCCTGCAGGCTCCAGCACTGAGGACTGAATTTTGCCACCAGTCCTTGGGAGATCCGTACTGTTTAAAAGACCGAAAATAATGTGTGGCTTAATCTTTCTTTCTTTCCAAAAAGGCTAGTTTGTGCCTTCCTTAGGGAGTTTAATATTGAAAACACTGTCTTGTACGTTTTCTATTGGATTTCCTTGGGGCTGAGGGCTTGGTTGAAATTTGGATCTTTACCCAGCTCTAGATTTTTTTTTCTTATCGGAAGGGTAGAAATGGGATCTTGGACCCAACTCACACATGTGAGCACATCTGGCAGGGAGAACTGCTGAGGCAACTAGCTGAAGCATAGCAAAGTGTCATTACAGGAGGCAGGGCTAAGAATGATACATTCCAATTTGGCAGGGAGAGGGGAAGAGCAATTCAATGAAGCACACTTCATCTCATACAGCTTTCTAATCAATTGCTAAAGAAATACCACAGAAGCTCACACACAAAACCACTGCCAAGGGCTTCCCTGGTGGCGCAGTGGTTGAGAGTCCGCCTGCCGATGCAGGGGACACAGGTTTGTGCCCCGGTCCGGGAAGATCCCACATGCCGCGGAGCAGCTGGGCCCGTGAGCCATGGCCGCTGAGCCTGCGCGTCCGGAGCCTGTCGCTCTGCAACAGGAGAGGCCACAACAGTGAGAGGCCCGCGTACCGCAAAAAAAAAAAGAAAAACCATTGCCAAATATCAAGCAATTTCCCAACATATTCAGTTTGTTGTAGCCATTCTGATATTTGCCTATTTTCAAAATGGCATCCACATCCTGCCCCTCTCCACACCACCACACCACTCTGGTGTCATATTGTTAAAGTGAAGGGTGCACTGGCTTACTTGAGGGGCATGCATTGACCTCTTCAACTCATTGAGTGAGCAATTACAGCTCACTCATTAAGCAGCAAACCTATCTCTAGGTGGAGGAACAGGGACCTTTCATTTCCCACAAGTGCAACTGCAAACCCTACACACACACACACTACCTTGGATCCCTTTGCAGAAAACTGCTTTTCATGAGAAAGTTAATGAGCATTGGCCCAGGCTACTGCAGAAGCTTGAATTCCTTGCATTAAAGACTCAAACCTGGAAGGAAACTCCCTCCCTGACCATTCCCTTTTCAGGCTTCTAATTTGCATTTTTGCAACAAATAGACCATTAAATATATAACCCAAAATAATTTTTTTTAATGGTTCTTTTGTTGAGGAAGCTGAAGGGCTGAATTAAAACAAAAAACCACCCATCATAGCACACCTAATGCATGGAATCGTGCCTTCTTATAGGCTGGGGAAAGAATCCAGTTCCTCCAGAGTCCTCAGGATATTCAGCATCTACCTCTTTTGTGCCCTTCTCTCCATACACCCTTCTGATCTGAGACAGAAAAAGCCTTACCTGGCTAGGAGCAGCCTGCCTTTACCCTTATTCAACCTCTACCCAATCCAGAATTGGGAAAAACTGGGGGTTGCACACTGACTGGATGAAAAGGCGGTCTTGTTAACACCTCACTCTAGATGCCCTGACTACAGTTGAGACACAGAACCTGCTAGGACCTCTAGAAACTCTTCATATCAAGGATCTTGTGTCTTAGGCTAGAACAAAGCCAGACATCTGGACTGGGACCCCCGTCAGCTTTCCAGCAGTACTGCCAACCTACTGTGGCTGACTTTAAAGTTTCCCATCCATCCCTCTAAGAAGGGGCAACTGTCAGGGTTAGGATTCAAAAAAGAAAATCTAACTTCAAGTATGTTCCCTATTGTCAATACCAATTTTAGAAAAACATCGACTGCAGAAACTCCTTAAATCATTTGTAAATATGGGAGCCCAGAGCCATAGGCTACTAATAAAGGAACTCAAAATAAGTGATTCCTGCCCAGGCTGAGAAACATACCGGGGAGGGAGATGGGGGTAAGTTGGGGGAGAAAACTCCAAATGTTTAATAGACAAACTCTTCATTACCTCAAGAGTGTAAATATTTTTTTATTTAAAAGATTCCCTTTTCAATCTGTTCCAAAGTGTTGGAAGCTGAACAGTACGAGTTCCTGCCACCCACCCTTCCAGTACAGTTTTATGAGGACATTTTTTTTTTTAATGGAAAAATAACAAGAGGACCCTCTACTGAAACCAGGTAGGACCAGAGTCAGCTCCTGTGTGGCAGTTTGGCCAAAGCTGGCCTTACGGAGCGAGCACGCAGAGGAGTCTGGGGAACTGGGACTCCCTCTTGTGAGGAAAAGGCTGAGAAAATTAATCTTCTCTTTAATGAAACTGGTCCAAATTCTGATTCAAAAGCCTCCATTATGATGTTCCCTGGCACTCTTCTTATACTATATATATTGAAGGCTCCCTTTTATAGCCAGTTTTAGCAGGCAAAGAAACAAAGAAATATAGATACATATATGTGTATATATATATATTTTATATAGGTAAAATATATACATATCTTATATATGTATATATACATATTTGGGGGTAGGAAAAGGAGAGGTGGGTCATGTAAACCTAAACAGTCATCACATTACCCCAAATGAGCCTGACATTAACAAAGAAGAAAATAAATAACTTCTGGGGGTTAAGTGACAACATGGGTGCAGCAAGAAGGGAAAGGGCACACGTTTTAACTATTAAATACATTTTTATATTTGTTTGGCAGAGTTCAAGCCAGTCCAGGCTTCTGCACTTGCCAGACAAGTAAGCTGATGATACTCAATTAAAAAAAAAATTCAAGCAGAGCTCCATACCACAGTTTTCCTTCAAGTCAGTTGGCCGGCAGGCACAGTTTTCTGACCCCCAGGAACAGAAACTTTGGCTCCAAGGCAAATGAAAAAAAAAAAAAGTATTTCCACTTACAACGTGAAAATACAGAAAGTTCATCAAAGAAAGAAAACTATCAAAGTCTACTTCCAGCAAAACTGAGGTAGCACTGCTTTCTCTGCATTCAATGCTTAAGTGGTTCTCAGTACAATGTGTTCTAAAAAAACCCGCTCACTTGACTGACAGGTGCAGCATGTTGATGGATAAACTCAACATGAAATGCAATAGGTCAAAGAAGGAATGAGCAAGAAGTGAGGAAAATAAGGGTTCCAGATAAATTAGCTTAAAAGGGGGTTGTCACCAGACTACAAATGCTCTTGGCTGGCCTTGGCTCTCCAAGAGCTTTAAATCGCCTGGGAATTAATGCAATGTGGTTAACAGTTAACACTGTTATTCAACTCTGTGTAAATCTTTAAAAATAATTATTACAACCTAAATTCAACGATGTAAACAGCACTACACACAGTACAGACCTGCCCTGAAAAACAAGAATATGCAAAACTGAGATCTGGCACTGTATCGTTTTGTAATGATAATTCAACCTAACTGTCCCATTCCCCCCTCCCTGCTCTACACCCTCCCCCACCCCCCCCCCAAAAATCTAATTTGTGCAAGAAGTGGCAGGCTTATTCTATCTGAAGGCTTCAAAAAAAAAAAAAGATACACAACATGTAGCCAGGTTCAGATATTTTGGGGGACCCTCCCCCCAAAAAAGAAATAACCAAAATATCCAAAAAGTGAAGAAAGTGCCTAAAACATGATACAGCATTTTAGAGCCCTTTCAGATACAAGGCAGAGAAAGGTGTAAAGTAGAAAATATCCGGATCTTCAGTAATTTCCAGAAAGGTCCAATTCCTTGGTTGGCTGCAGGGCAGCGGGCAGATCCTTGCTGCTGCTCCTGAGACAGAGCCACTAAGTCTGCTCCTCGGGACATAAGCCCTCGGGCCCTGAGCTGAGTGCACCTCTCCCTTCCCCTTCTCTTTTCCTTCGCTCCATTTCCCACTCCACAAAGGTATCAAAGAGACTTGGCCAGGCCTCATCTTCACTGTAGTTGCTGAGGTCAGGGCCAATCACCTGAGTGAAGTTAAGGAACATGTTCCAAGTGTCCCTGGAGATGCCCTTGATCCCCGAGGGGTTCTCTGTTAGGAAGTTTAGCCACTGGTCCAATACTGGAGGATTGTTCTGGGTAAAGACTAGTTTCCACAGGGCAATGGCTATTTCCCGATGCAGTGACCGCTGCCCTTCTTCAGAGTCCAGGCCGAACTGAAATGTAAACCGGTAGAGATCCTTGAATTTATCCTCTTGTTTGGCTTCTGTTAAGAGGCTAGGGAACCGTGCACAGATCCCATCAATGCTGTCTGCACTTATTGCTTTGCAGCCATCAAAAAACTCCTTCCTGCAACAGGAAGGAGGGGGCACAATTAATAATTGTAAACGGTATAATTTACTGAGAGGCAATATAGTATCATAATTAAGAGGGTAGCTGTGAGGCTGTCTGGATTTGAATGCCAACTCCTCCACTAACTGTAGTCCTATTTCTTCATCTGCCAAATGGTGAGAATCTACCTTACTTCATAGGGTTCTGGTGAGGACTAAACAAGTTAATATGTCAGCTGCTTCTAATAGTGCCTGGTATATGGTAGACAGCTGATAACGGTTCATTCACTCATCTATTCATCTTTCCAAAGCTAAACTCAAAGTCTCCTGCTCCATGTTCTGCTTCCCATTCTGCAACAGTGATTAAGCTGTGGACTCTCCTCCAAGATGGGGAGTCTCTTCCTGTTTTCCTTTTGATTCTCTAGGGGTTGTTTGTTTTTGGAATATTTTTGGTGACTGCCAAGGGAAGTTTTTGGAGCCAAAGATTCTGGATGAATCTGGGTAACTCTGCCACCAGAGATCAAAGTTCCGTTATTAAAAAACAAAAATTGAGTATGTATTTTTAACATCTATATAATAACACTTTTAGCTTACAACATGGTCTCACATTGACCATCATCTCAGAGATTTCTGCAACTGCTGAAGATAGAATGTCTGAGGTCTGTCGAGTAACCTACCCAGGGACTAAAAATCGTATTGAGGGGTTCTCAAAGTCAATTCTTACTTACTTATAACCCAGTGCTCTGGAAACCACACCTTGCAGTGACCCTGCCATGTTGTCTCCCACAAACAGCCTCTATAGGGATGAACGACCATGACAATGTACACAACTACTAGTTGATAACTAGGGCCAGCTGTCCTTGTTGGCGCATAGGCTGACTAAGGGTAATGTGCAGAGAGCTAGAAGGGGCAACTGGCTTCATGCAGTTACTGAAGCACATCCCCAGTGGCACTCACTATACTGGCACTCAATGCCTAACACATGATAGGTGTACAATAAACATCGAGTGAGGAAGTGAGTGAATTGACAAGTACAGGAGTGAAAGAAAAGATAAAAGTCAAACAGCAGCGGGGCGGGGCAGCAGCGTGGCAACATGGATTATTCCTCATTTAACTTCAGGCAAGGATGGTTGGTACCCAGTTCTTCAGAGGCTGAATAGCTTTAGAGAAATTGGTCAGAAAAAGAAAATAAGATTTACCCCAAACCCTATGAAGTCAACCCAGTTCTATCCTAGCTGGGCACCACTCCTCAATGGTGCTCCCTTTCCCTCCTCTGATCACCTGGTGACATGAAGTACTTGTGACTAACCTGGTGAATTTGCACATGGTAGCAGCCTGGAACTTCCAAGCCAAGAGCAGCACTCGAAATTCCGTGGGGTCCACACATAGGTCATTGCAAAAGCGCTCCATGCCTTCCTCCAAAATTGCATCCTCCCGCTCATCCTTATAGCGCCTGAACAGTTCTTCCAACCTCTGCAAGGAAGACTCCTCGGCATTTGACTTGGGCTCCCTCCCAGCATCTCCTGAGGATGTTGGCAGCTGGCAGGTCTCAGTAGCAGCCTCTGCCTTCTTGGTCCCATTGACAAGGATATCCCCACCTGGCTTGCCACAGGCTGGCAGCTGTTCCTCACGGTGGCCTGCACCCCGCCTCCCATGTGACTTGCTGCTGGGGTCACGGTCTCCATTCTTGCTACCCAGAGTTGATGAGGGATTCTTGCACTTGGTGACACACTGGCCCATGATGCTGGTGGCCTGGCCTCTAGAGTGGCCCCCTCTGGATTGGATGCCCTTGTTGCCACTGGCCCACGTGCCTCAACATGCCATCAGCCAGAGGAGCCAGCCAACCTAGAAGGAAATTAGAGAGCAATCACTGCTGGACAGGGAGACAGAGTATGCAAGCTTCCCTCCAGGGACTGCACACTGGAACACCACTCTGTTTCAATGAGCTAACCATGAACGAGGGGAAATACCCCAGGTTCATCATCACCTCCCTCGCAAGCCCATACCTTCACCTTGGAAATGCAGTGGTTAGAGCACATATGGAGAACCAATAAGGAAAATTCCTAAAATTCTTAAAGGTAACATAGATCACAAAGAAATTGTTCATGTGCGGAACGCATCAAGGAAGACTACGGTTCTGCCAGAAATATTCCAAAGGAAACTTGTCTTGCCAACTTGCCGTCACATAAGAAAGTGATTTGGACCTGTATTAACCCAGAAGGTACAAATAAAAGGTTCATCTTCTAGTCTCTAATGTCAAAATTCTCGGATGTTCTTTTTAAGTAGGATGAGTAGGAAGAAGGAGTAGCCACATCCAAAACAACTATATAGTTTCATAATGGCCTAAAGATGAGATAAAGAATTTGCAGAGTCAAGACTAACGGCAGAGTCCTGGCCAAATAACAAAGTAAAATTTGTCTTGATTTCTTCAAATTCCTTTCTGGGACCCACCCGCACAGTAGGTGAAATGCCCTTTCTCCACCCTTCCTCTATCCACCAAGACTGTTCTCCACGCCAAGGGTCCCAATCGCTGAGCTTCTTTTCTAACCCCCACCCCCAGCAAGGTGGTATGTAGAGGAAAGTCAAGTTCACACTAAATGTGAATGTCCTGTAGGGCCTGCAGGCTTAGTCTTCCAAGATAGCGTCTCCATTTTAAAAGAAGGGCTAATTTACCCAAATACAGTCTCTAAATGACAGAATAACTGCTAGATGAAAAAGAAAAGCCTGCAATGATACATAACAAACATCACAGTGATTTATTTATTACTTAAGTAACGAAAAAGTGGCTTTTAGAGAATTGCTAGAAATTTCTGGGCCAGGGATGAGGTGATTTCTCTGAAGACTATCTACTCAGACTCTTATTCTTACCTTCAACTAGCCCACTAGAAGATCCATCTAAAATTTAGTACTTATAAAAGTTTGCTACCTGCTATAATAACTGCAGCCTCTGAAATTATAATGTTAATAGAAATTTAGACCAGGAGCCAGAAGTACAGTCGGGAAAGCAGACCAAATCAATGTCAGTCCCATGGCTCTCCAGCTCTAGGGTCAGGGACCTCCACAGTCCAAATTCAAAGCTCTAAGGAGACTGGCAGTGGGGCAGAAGGGTGCTTTTAATGGAAGGCTGGAGCTTTAAACTTTACCTAAAGAATTTTAGCTTCCTCCAAATAGTGCTTGGATAAATTCAGAGTTATCTTCAAAAGGAATTCTAAGGGTATGTTCTGAGTGTACAAGTTTAAAATGACGACCAGAATCATTCCTGTAGTTACCGGAATCACATTGTATCGGGGTGTGTCCCATTGTCCACCTTCAAAGAGAATACATGACAGACATGATTACACATGCCCTTAAAAAAAGACTCGCAGTTTCACTTAGGTTTCAAAAACACGCTGAAACCCTTAGAAGGGTTTTGGTGTGGAAAATGACAGACCCAAGTAAGTTTTTTAAAGCCTTTTTATGCTTTTAGAATATAGCTAGTAAGCCATGAGCACAACTTGTTACAATTTTAAAAGGTAAGGGGTTAATTCTTAGAAGACCAGCATACAAGGGAAGCAACTGTTGAAGCTGAATTATCTCAAAACAAGCAGGACTATACCATGTGGAGGGTCTGGTTTCCAGATTTGTGTTTCTAAAGACTAAAATGCTGAAAGAAACAAAAGGCCCAAACTTACACAGATCCCACATGCTCACAGACTGGCAACTCTAATTCCCAGGCACGCTGACTCACCAGGCTTTGCTGCTCAGCTCCCGCTGCTGAGGGAAGCCCAGGTACCTGGCAGGATAAGAGGATTTCCTGGTTTCCTACTGACCCACCTACCCCAGGCTACTCACCCCTGCCCCATTGGACAGATGCTGCATTATATCAGCTTCGTCCAAATACTGGCGCCAAGGCCTTCACATAGGGACAGAACAGATGGGCCTCCCAAGAGGCCCTAATCCATTTACCCAACCAGCCCTCCACGTGAGAGCATCTTTGATTACCTGGCACAGCAGTACCAGCTGAAACCTGAAGGCATTTTACATGCCCAGCAGATGAAAAAAAGGAGGGGGAGATCAATTTAGACAGATGGTCAATGAGCAAGTGCCAGGAGGCTGGACCCCTTTCCTCCACTCTGGTCCTTTTCTTTGAAGCAAGTTGTGGTCTCAAGCCAGAAAAAAGTATTTTCAGATCTGGTGGTAAGTGTGGTCCCCTGATTACTCAATGGGCTCCCTTCTTTTGTGTCTCCCCTTTCTTTGGGAAAATAGTTCTGTACCTAGAGATTTCTCAGGCTCAATCATGGAGCTCAGCCATGTGTCCCAGGGTGGCAGCACTTCAAGTGTTTTAAAGCTGAAAGTTTCCCTGGACCCAGTAGCTGCTGGCTAATAGCTAATAATAGTAGTCATCAATTACTGAGCGCTTGATACCATGCCAGGCACTATGTTAAGCACTTTATGGACAATAACACTCATACATCCTCACCACAACCCCATTTAAAGACAGGGAAGCTGAGGCACAAAGAAAATTACCCAAGATCACAAGCAGAACCTGGTATGTCTGGCTTGAGAAACCATGACCTTTCACCACTAGGCTGGACTGCTGAGCCCACCTACATCAGATCACCTCGGGAAAGCCCACCAATGGATGGGTCCCAAGCTCAGGAGTGTCACCACATCAATCACAGAGCAGCAAGTTTTACAATTAGCCACTGGAAAAAAAAAAAAAAAAAAAAACATGGTCTGTGCCCTGTGCTAAGAAGGGCATCCTAGCCAACTGCCCTCTCCCAGGCAAGCATTAAGACCATGACGCAGGCAGGCAAGATGCCGTTAGGCTCAGTCTCACTAGAGGCGGGGACTAGAATTAGTCCAAAGTTCTTAAACCTGTGATGTTTCAGCCCACCAGCATGGTTAAAAGCTTCAGGTCTTAAAGTCCTACTCTGCCACCGGATGTTTGACCCTGATCAAAACCTGAATTTCCTCAACCTGCAAAACGGTATCTACTTCAAAGAGCAGTTGTAAGGATTCAGTCAGGAAACGCAGATAAAGGGTATCTGGCACACACTGTCCTCCACACAGAAAACACTTGATATGACAGCCATTATTAACAGCCGGGTAGTATCTGATTAGCCTGATGGAAGCCCCAGCTTGTCCCATCTGAACAATGGGCTCCAGGCTTTGGCTTCCCCAGGCCCAGACAGGCCGCCTATCCTTGCCTTGAGTCATGCAGTTGGGTCTTGCTCAAAAACAGTCTCTTGAACTACAGCACTGACCCTGCTCAAATGCACCATTGGTCAGAAATACCTGGGGGAATCAGATCCTCCACAGGATAAGACTTGTGAATGACGCTGAATAAAATCAAGCTGGGTATTTGCTGTGCGCTCTGGATACTCTGAATTGCTGGTAACTCCCTGTCCCTAACGTGGGACAGCCTTCCAGCCAGCTCCAGACTCCATTCCCTTTCCACTAGGTTCCAGCTCTGTAGATCTGCAAAACAGGATTTCCAACTTGCTACTTATTTATACGCATTTATACTTGCCAGTGGTCCTCCTGCCACCTCTCTGAAGTGGACAGCCTCAGCACAATCTGAGCACCCCAGAGCCAAATTTCACTAACAGAGTATCATTATTAATGAATACCACTTTGTACGTGTTAGTACATTGTAACAGCTACATATAAATGTAGCTCTATGAAATAATTACCCCCATTTCATAGGAAGAGAAATGGAGGTACACGGAGGTCAACGAGCTATCTAGGAAGGGAGAAACTGGAGCAGGGTCATTAAGAGGAAGAGCTCTGGGAGCAGACAAACCTGGATCTGAATCATGGTGATGGACCAACTTTGTGACCATCAGCATGTAACTTTAATGGGACAGTTGTACCTCATGGTCTGGTGGATAGAGTAAATGAGATAACCCATGTAAAATCCTCTGCCCAATATCTGGCTCATAAAAAGTATTCAGTAAGGGGGCTTCCCTGGTGGCACAGTGGTTGAGAGTCTGCCTGCCGATGCAGCGGACACGGGTTCGTGCCCCGGTCCGGGGGGATCCCATGTGCCGCGGAGTGGCTGGGCCTGTGAGCCATGGCCGCTGAGCCTGCGCGTCTGGAGCCTGTGCTCCACAACGGGAGAGGCCACAACAGTGAGAGGCCCACGTACCACAAAAAAAAAAAAAAAAAGTATTCAGTAAGTGTTAGCCTTTATTACAGTTGTTATTATCACAAAGTTGGTGACAGAATCAAGTCTCCCTTCTAGAACAGTGCTCTTGTCAGCAGCCAGGCCAGGTCTCCTGGGGCAGTTCAGGTATGCTGACGCCCCAAATGCCCACAGCAGCTTTCCTGTTCTTGCAGTAAGTGATTCTGCTCTCCTATTTCAGCTAAAGTGGCATAAATGAGTGAAATGGAGTGAGAGACAAGGAGGGGTGGGAAGAAAGGAAAGGTAGGAAGAAGAATAAAGGGGGCAAAAAAGCCACAAACCAGGAAACCTACTTCTATGCACAGCCTTGGGGGTTTACTTGAAAGACAGTAACTGCTCATCTTATGCTGGACTAAGACCAGCCTCCAGCTTTCCTCCTTCAGTCTCAGCTCTAACTTCGCCTCTCTCCCTCACTGCTTCCCTGCATCAGCTTCCAGCCTCCCTCCTCCCTGTGCCAGTCCCAGCTGCTGTTCCTGAGGATGGGCTTGGCTGCCTGCCTGGCCCCAGGCCTGGCGCTGGCACTGCTGGGCTGAGGGCAATCCCAGAGGTCGTGGTCCCAGTGGCTGCTCTGGCTCCAGAGAGCCAGAGAAGAAGAGACCAGGAAACTGTTTCCATCTCTTAGGCAGTTCCATGAAGTGACAATCAGGCAAGTCCGTCTTCTAGGACTTACTATCTACCTCTGAAACAGAGTCACCTCTTATGGAACAGAAGGACCAAGAAGGGCTAAACCACACAAAGACAAATGGAGACAGGAAAGGAGACTGGGGTGTGGACCAGTGTTATGGAAAGAAAGGTGGAGGGACTGATGAAGAGAAATTGGTGTTTGTGGGACATGGGCTATATGCTTCATATACATCACCTTCAAACCTCACAACAACCTAGGCTGTCAGAGCCCTTACAGATTAGGAAACTGAGGTTTCTTAACCACTAAGCAGTGGGACTAGGAAATAAAACCAGTCTGTCAAGACTCCAAAATCAACTCAATGGGAAAGTTTCACAGAGAAGATGAGTCTTGTTCTGGGTCTTCAATGACTGGAAGCATAAAGTGGAAAGGAAGAAGGCAAAGGA
This sequence comes from Aethalodelphis obliquidens, assembly GCF_003676395.1. Classification (NCBI taxonomy): domain Eukaryota; kingdom Metazoa; phylum Chordata; class Mammalia; order Artiodactyla; family Delphinidae; genus Aethalodelphis; species Aethalodelphis obliquidens. The sequence goes on along the minus strand of NW_020837974.1, from coordinate 21,936,369 downwards.
CCAATCTGGTTGGTCCAAGTTGAGACAGGATTTAAAAATGTTTATTAATAGCAATACCTTTTAAGTTACATGTATGTATTGAGGAGACTGACATGAATTATCACATTTAACCCACTACAACTCTATGAGGAAGATAATATAACCTTCACTTTACAGAAGGGGAAACTGAACAGAGTTTAAGGGATTTGGCCTGAGGTGATACAGGAAAACGGATTCAAACCCAGGCAGTGTAATTCTAAACTCACCATTCTACATCACTGGCCTCACTACATACTGTTCTTTGCTATGACGTATGCCAGGATATATCCTTCCCCTAAGGAGATGATGATGGCTCAAGAAGAAAAGATACATTATCAACACCTGATTGTACTCCAGAGGTACTGAGTCAACAGGAACAGAGTAAACTCCCAGGAAGCCTTCAGTTCCGGTCTGGGATCTCCCTAAGCAATGTTTGTCCTTGAACAACTCCCTTAACCTCTCTGAGTTTGTGTTCCCATGATTAAAATCCTTCCAAGTCTAATACTCTAGGACTACCTTCACGTTTTGGTATCCAGAAAGGCTGAAGTTCTAGATTTGCAAGCCTTCTGAGGACAGGCATTTTGCCTCCTCAGTGAACAGCTCTCATACTTCTTGCCCAAGCCTGTTAGAGCCAAAGGAAAATGAGAAGTCCAAAAAGACACAGAAAGCAGAGCTACTCCAATCTGAACAAGAGGTAAAAGATTACACTGTTTTTGCAGGCTTCCCTGTCCTAATCATCTCAGTTTGAACTCTGCAGGGTCAGGAATAGGCCCTGACGTATGGAAAACAGAGCAAGCTGGCTCACTGTTATAGCTGGCTGGGAGCTAAAAAACAGGGGGCAAAGGCTGGCACCAAAATCCAGTGTCAGCAAGGCACTTGAGATCTACTCTTGAGAGAAGGAACTGATCCAATCCACCCCTCCCGTTCTGTTCCCATCTAGGGTCTGTTCAGAAGCAAGAAGCCACTGACGAATGTTGGTGCTTCTACATATTATAGCAATAAGAAACCCATCTTTCCAACTTCCAGCCAAACAGTCTGTATAGCTAGTTGGGTGCATGATTTTACTTCTTACTATATATGCCAGACATCCAGCTGCCAGGGGCTGAAGCAGCTGTACTAGCAGAAGCCATCCCCCTGGGGAGTCTCAAAGCAAGACCACAAGAGCCTCTTGATCCCAACTGGCAGCTGCAGATGCTGAATGACCTGAGAAAAAGTTGGGAAATGGGTGGTGTCCATTTATAAACTACTTCCTAGAAAGTAAACTTGCAAAAATAACAGGAGGAAAGACTGAGGGAGTACTTTAAAATGCAAAGTCTTCTGCTTGCTGTCATTTGGAACTTGGGACTTACAAGAGCACCTTTGGAGACTAGGTCTTACCTAGAGCTACTTGGGAGGAAAAGCTGTTTCCCCTGCCAAAGCAAATGAGACGCGTCTGCTATTTTCATGCTTTTAAAAGACTTTCTGTCCTAAAATGTACTGCAAGCAGCAAGCTAAAACAGCAGTTCCAGTTAGGGAGGGGTAGGAACACAAGACTTTCTACATCAACCAATCTCAAAAGTGCGGAAAGAGGGATGGAGGAAAAGAGGGAGGGAGGAAAGGTAAAATTTTTAAAAAAGAAAATAAACCAATTGGTTATATTTCTGTAAAATAATCTTAGGTCACAGGACTAAGACCAGTCAGCTTTGTACAAAAGAATTTTTCTTTTATTTTTAAAGGGTTCTTACATTCCTTACCTTGCATACTTCAGATATACTAAGGATATATATACACAACTGAGGTCTGAGGACCGAAGTCAGTGTGGGCTCGCAAGAACAAATACTACTTGCCAAATACAACCAAGCCAACACACACGTATACTATAAAGTTTCCAAATACCAAAGAATCAAGCATTTTTGGCCTCTGGGTTCCAGAGCTGCTACATGTTTAATCCCACATGACTCAAAACAACCAAAAAAGAGCTGAATTATTCTACTGACCCACACTTGGAATATTTTTGCTGTCACTATTGATCTGGACAAGTCAGACTGTCCACTTATTTGCAAAGTACGCATCATTAATGGGCACCTGATTTCTAGGTTGGCCACTCTTTTTGTTTCTGCACCAGGTTTTTCATTAACTAACTTTCCCTGTTTAAAACCAGAGGGCTGTCTTGGATTTGTGCTCTGTGGTACCAGAATAAAAATGGCGTGCCTGCTATATGCTATACTCTTTATCTCTGGTTTTAGCTTGGAGCTTATCTTCAGGACACAGCCTCATTAGGCCATACTGAAGGTAAAACCACTAGTTAGGCACCACTTCCCTGCTTCTAATTAGCACACGGATACCAGCCACCCTGGAGGTCTACCAGATTGTAGATAATTTGTCCTCAAACACCCAATTACCACATCAACTGTTCACCTTTCAGTCACCTGAGGAATTCAGTAGTCAATAACTGACTGAAAAATAGTTAACTGGAGTTGAGATTTGGTCTTTGCATCTAAGTGAAAGAAAGGCAAGAAAGGAAACTATGAAATGAGTCAAAAGATGAGAAAGGAACCCAATATAAAGATGATAAATGAGTGCATGCAGACGTCTTAGAGCGGCACCTGAATGACCACAAATGTACAGATGTGGTTTCTAGAGCCACATTTCTTCTAAATAGATCTCAGGTTCATCACATAGTAACTAATGTGATGTTTGCTAATTCTTTAAAAAAAAAAAATCCAAATTCAGTTTTTTCCTAGAGGCCCATGATGGAAGCTGACTGCTAATGCATAGTAGATGGGAAGAGGAAGAGGGACAGAAAAAAGATCTGTATAATAAAAGAATATCCGTTTTCAACCACATCAGTAAGCTGGTCAGAGAACTAAGGCCACTAAGACTTTCTTACCCACTGCCAAATTCAAAAGCATTACATAGTTATTCTGTAAAGTTTAGAAAATACGAGAAGCATAAAGAGAAAAAAGTCCCCTAGTATCCCACCACCTACAATTAATATTTTGGAGTATATCCTTTCAGTGTTTTACATAAGCACATATGGATGGCACACCTAAGTAAATACATGCATGTTCATACTACACACATTGAACTTTTAAACAAAACTGGGTTGTATTGTACATTCTATTTTGCAAATGTTTCCATTTTATACTTTTTCATATAAATCTTCTCTCATCAAATGCTTTTAAAAGAGCAGCATTCAATGGCAGTACCGGTATCACCACTGACACACCAGCTATTTCACACAACCCATAAACTATTTATAGCCTACTACTCAATCTGTCAAAAATTTGGTGCTGCACTGCAGAGGGGTTACAGAAAGGTTGAGACTCTCTGTTAAAACAGATTTAATAGCCAGATAGGTCTTTCATTGATAATTTGTCAATTTAAAATAAACTCTCATTGTTGGACATTTAGTTTGCTTCCAGTAGCTCACTATTATAAATAATACTGGGATAATAAGCAGAATAGCAGCTAAAATTCAGCACATTTGTAATTATTTCCTGAGAATAAATTCCTAGAAGTGGAACAACAGATCAAAGACTGTGCAAAAAAATATTATATATATAATATTCAATGTGAATTCAAAAAAAGTAGTGTCAACTTACACAATGGGAGTGTACTCGGAGTATTTACATCATCTTGTAATATGTGTCAACTAATTCAATTTCTTAAAAAAAAAGCCAAAAAAAAACACCTTACCAAAAGCACTTTAAGACATATTTAAGAAAAAATATCAAACTGCCAAAGGAGGATGGAAAACAAGAGAGAGACCATTCGCTTCATTGTAAATCACATCAAAAGACTGACAAATCCAACAATTTTGGCTCCAAGGATTTCAAGACAGTGTTGTTAAATGATGGGGGTGGGGTACGGTGTGGGGGACAGGAAGAGATTAATCATAAGGGTATGTTTCAATTATAGCTACATTTCCCCCATTTATTCTTTGAAAAGAAAATGAAACTTCCCCTATGTCACATACACACACAAAAAAGATAACGCCCATCCTAAGGTCTAATGAGGTCCTCTTATCATAGGTTTAGCGTTGGGGTAGAAGGGTCTGACCCATGGACTTGAAACTGAGTGAATCACATGCCCAGGGAGCAAGAGGCTCGTTCAAAATGGAACTGTGGCACCCTTGAGACGGTTAATAGGCTGGATTTAGACCACAGACTTATTATATGGCTTTCTAGCTTCAGACTGGACCAAAGGATATTATCGCTTACAGCACAGACTTGTCTGCTCCCCCAGCCTCCAGGTTCTTCATCAGGTGGCCACCAATTTTCACTAGAAGATTCCTCTCCCTCACTCTTGGTCATGTAAGTTGGGTGGGGCTCATAATGGACCATGTGACTCAAGCCCACCAAAGCCTCCTATGCCCTTGGCTTCAATGATTGGGCCAGGAATATGCAGATAACCTAAGTCAGACAAAGTGAATCTTAGCACCGAAAGCAAAGGAGGTTGGAGCTGCTTCGGTCATCTTGCCAGAAAGAGCACCAGGGAAAATAATAATGCCTATCCAAGGGTCACTGTGAGAGTTAAACTGTCCCTTCTTATCAGATGGGTCTCACCTCAAATGCATGTAAGACACCAGAATAAAATCACTACCAAGAGACAAAGAGAAAATCAGTTTCAAAGGCATTATTTGCACCCAGAATCTAATTGTACCTAAGTCAGATCAAAGCCTGAACTTTACAGTTGTATGAGCCAATTAATTCTCCTTTTCCGTAAGCCAGAAGTCAGGTTTTCTGTCACAACAGAGAGTCCCTACCAAGACACAGCTGTCACTCAGACCTCTTCTACTCACAGAGCAAAGAAACAGAAGATCTGATACCATGGTCGAAGACCAACTTACTAGGCCACAATTTCAACCCAATGTATCAAGAGACCCCTGAGCTGAACCCTAAGACCAATGATCCCAAACTCGAGCAAACTATAAAATTGCGTTACAACTGGGTGGACCATGATAATGCTATTTAAAAGAATTTGAAAGATGGTATGACTAATGAGAAAAAGAACCTTTCCAATTGCAATTCTTACAACCTTAAGCCTCCTTCAAGCAAATATGCCACAGAGCACTTACAGCTGCTTTTTTCTATTGTGTATCCTTCTGTCATCTTCATGTTCCCAAGGAGGAACCTCCTCCCAGCATTCAGACACCACGTGAAAGGCCGTAAAGCAAAAGCTCTTGGAAGTCTTTCCCTATGCAATAACATGATCAATCTTCCGACTAAAATAGGTTATTTGATCTAAACCACATCCTATGAAACTGAAAGACCAGACCTGACCAGAACTTTGCTACCCTCTTGGTTTCAATGACTATTATTGAAACAATTTCTCTTTGGTTTCAAGTACTGAAGAGCCTATTTAGAAAGCATTCAGGTTTTGAAGACGGTGACAGGAAATGCCATGTTAGTGTGTCTTTATTGGAAATACATTCCCTGTTGGTTGAAACTTGAGGCCCCAAGGTTTGAGCCTTTTTCTTCAAGTTACTTATTTCACAAATGTGCACTCATATGGCATGAGGCCAAAGGGTACATTAACATGGGTAAAGATAAGCAGATAATCATATAAAAAATAGAGCTTTATACCTGGTGGCTGGCATCATGGTATTACAGGCTTGGCAAAGTAAGACATCTTATGATTCCAGCCCAGTTCCCACCCACTTCCCGCCCATACTGATCTGACAAAATTGCCACCACCTAATGGCCAATTGCAATGCTGTCTATTAAAACTCTGCCCTGGGACTTCCCTGGTGGCGCAGTGGTTAAGAATCCGCCTGCCAGTGCAAGGGACATGGGCTCGCGCCCTGGTCTGGGAAGATCCCACATGCCGCGGAGCAACTAAGCCCGTGCACCATAACTACTGAGCCTGCGCTCTAGAGCCCGGGAGCCACAACTACTGAGCCCGCGCTCTGCAACAAGAGAAGCTACTGCAATGAGAAGCCCGTGCGCCGCAACAAAGAGTAGCCCCCACCCGCCGCAGCTAGAGAAAGCCCACGCTCAGCCACGAAGACCCAATGCAGCCATAAATAAATAACACACACACAAAAAAATAAACTCTGCCTTAGCAGGTAGGCCCTATTTTCCAAAAAAACAATATGAGAAAATCCTACAATAAAGCAGCAATGCCACAAGCTCTTTTTGTCACCACCTTTTAAAATCGGAAGACAGCTTTGGATCCCAAAATAAGCTGTACATATGTACACACACTCATACTCAAATTTTGCACCCCATAACTGAGGGTTCATAAAATTGCAACTTTTTTGAACTGCATGAGGGTTTTACCTGCACTGCAACCACATTCATTTCCTTCACTCAAAACCAACTGCAGATACTGCAGCTCCTACAGCTACCTTTCTGGGAAGGATAGGACATGCTTTGGATGCAGAATGACTGGGTCTGTACAGCCCAGCTCTATTCACTTCCCAGCACATCCTTAGTCACCCTGCGCCTCTGTTTTCTCACCTGAAAATTGGGACAAAGGGTCACTGTGAAGAATAAATGGCTCCTTCACATCAGATGCATCTCCTTCAAATGCTGAGATGCATTCCCTGTCCAACCAATCTAAAGTGCCCTCTCCCTCTGATCCAGCACACTATTTCATTTCTTCAGCACATACCACTCTCTGAAATTCTTGTTTGTTAACTTATTTGTTGTCCGCTCCCCCTACTAGAAGGTAACTGCCACAAGAGCAGGGATTTTATTTCATTCACCACTTTGGCTGTGCACCTAAGCTTTGTCATGTAAGCAAATGTTTTGGTAAATATCTCCTGAATAAATAATAATCACTGATATTAGTTGGGCACTTCTATCCAAGGCACTAGTCCATGCACATTTTAAATGTATTAACTCATGCTTGAATAAATGATGAGTATGGCATATTCAGCACTGTCTCTAGCACATAGTTCTCAATATCATCTGACAGCTATTCATACCAATTCTAATTATATGATGACGTTATCAAATACTCAACAGTAAAGGAAGCTGAGCCCTAAGAATGTACAGTAGAACTTAATTTCACCACTCAAGAGCTGGTTCCTAAGGTCCAATTCCTCCTGAATGCCTTGCCTCTCAACACCCCACTACCTTCAAAGAGAAAGTAGAAAATTGTCTCATTGTTCCAATTACTCCCTACCTCATCAGTTACCATATAATGTGATACAAACACAGCTTCTCAGCAGTATCAGCTCCATCTCTCCTCACTCCACAAGCTAATTTTCACCTCAAACACAGCCAAAGCCAAAATCTGAAGCTGAAATTGGGAGATGTTCATCCTATAGTGCCTCTTTTTGACCTGTACCTTAGTCCCTGGGAAAAGATTCACATAATAATGGAAATCATTCCTGCCTCTCCCTTGAGCAAGGGTGAAAGTCCAGACAGTTTATTCAAGCCATAGCCATGCAGCACTCTAGGAAGTTCCAAGGATTCGCCAAGCAGGTGAAGTCAGTGCAAAACCTGCTGCTGCTGGTCTGCACTGCTTCTTCTCTACCGCAATAAACAAAGAAATCACATTTAAGGTGTCTAGAGATGCAAGGGCAAAAACCAGCAGCTTTTTCGCATCCTACGTAGTGAACAAGAAGAACTCAAAGCCAGTTTTACACTTCTTAAGCCATCTTGTTCCACTGTAGTATTTTTAAAAATTCGCTTGATGACAGATTGGCTTTTAAGTCTGAGGGATGAAGCACGTACCTTGTCAAAGATAAGGGATGTGGACCATCGAGGTCCTCCATCTCTTTAGAACCACTGGAGACAATACACTACGTTTCATATAACAGCAAGAAAAGGACAAGACCTAAAATCCTAATCAGGGCCTTCAAAGCCAGACGTACTTGCCAAGAAAGCAAAGGGCAGATTCCACCTCTGCTGGCTGGCAGGCCAGCCCACACATTCTGCCTAGGCATGTGAAACAGTCAGCTCTTTCTCTCCCCACCCCCAGGGCCAGTATTTGGGGGTAGCAACACCAGCAACTTTTCTAGGAGAGTATTTTATAAAAATAGAGCTTCCAACCTTAGGCTTAAAACTGAAAGGAAAAATAGCCAGAATTAGAAGTTTGTTTTAACACAATACATTGAAAATTATAAGTTTAAGTGCTGGTAGCTGGGGACAGGGATCACACCACCACATGACTTCTCAGTGAGTCATTAAAAAATAGTACAGGCTTGTTTAACTAACAGTGGACGTCCACCAGTAATAGAGTTAAGAAGTCCATGTATCAGAGGATGGAAAACTAAACTGACACTCCTTCTGCATTTGTTTCAGCAGTGGCAGGACTGACACAAATGAATTGCAGCAGCAATTTACAAGACAGAAACGCTAATAAACGTTTTTTGAGGCTAGTTGAAGAGGAAACGTTTGAAACCCTGAATTGACTCATTTTTCAGAAGTTAAATCAGTTTAACTGGGAAGAAAAGCCTCTAAACTATAATAAATCACTAACTGAAACATTTCCAGATTCCTAACACCCATTCTTGATTAACATACCTTTGTGTCAAAAGCAAAAGCCAAGTGCCAGCATTTAACAGCAAGTTGCTACCCTTTCAGTTATGAGAATCAGCCTGGCAGAACTAGATGAGAACAACAAAAATTAATCTCCAGGCCTAGATGGATACTGTCAGGATAGTAATAAAGACCTCCCCAAAGGGCTTCTGGGTACCATAAATTATATAACAAATCTACTTCTGCCAGGCAGCCAGTATTAACTCCTATTCACCCAGGGTACTACTCAGTGTCACCAATGGGCTTATCAAAATGAAAGCGTTAACTATTATCCACCACTGCTCCAAAAAAGACACAGCATGTTGCTCACTGTACATCAGTTTGCTGACATCACTACTCATTACGAGAAGTCACTTAATCTTAAATACAACTTTGATACTTGTTTCTTCCAGGCCGAAAAAAATTTTAAAAAAAGAAAGGAAAATATTTCATCAACTCCTTCCTCAGTAAGTTCTTCTGACTGAATTTTTTTTATTGTCTATGATGACATTCTAGTATAACAGACAATTATTTCTACTATGCATTCAAGACTTGAATGCATTGTACATTATTTATTCCTGTGGAACATAAACATTCATGGCTCTCAAGCAGATAGTCAGAAATGACAAGCACAGAAAAGATGTTACTGTTTTAGTGACCACATCTTGGATTAAAGTTCCAAGAAGGCAGGAAGTGTATATGGCAGCGTGAAAAGGGCTAACTGGCATCTAATAAACACTTTCTAAATTCAAACCATGTTCTACTCTTTCTCAAAATTAGGGATAATGCTTCTCAAGCCCACTTTTGAAAAATACAGAGTTTAAACTGCCTCTTTCAAAAAAACATACTACAGTAGAGTCATTTTTTTGTTTAGTATGCATAAGTCTTTCAGACACTGCAAAATGAGAGCTTGAACTAAACCACTGTCTTTCCAACTTGAACTGCGACCTTCAGTAAGAAACACGTTACATGCTGACCAAATGCACATGTATATACACACACATACCACTCATTAAGCAGTATTTACTCTCACTTCAGTGATGAACTCTGATTTATGCTATTTCTTTTTTTTTATTTGGTTTTTAATTGTTGGTTATAATCCACTAATTAGATATGACCCATAGTAAGAAAAGCTCAAGATGAAACTTAAAGGTTCCCTCCAATATAGTTATTGTGCCAGACACAATGCTAGGCATTTTATAGTCGTGACAGAAGTTAATCCCTACAGCTACCCTAGGAGGTTGGTACTTTTTTAAACTGAGAAATTTAAAAATATTGTATTACTTGGGCTTCCCTGGTGGTGCAGTGGTTGAGAGTCCGCCTGCCGATGCAGGGGACATGGGTTCGTGCCCCAGTCTGGGAAGATCCCACATGCCGCAGAGCGGCTAGGCCCGTGAGCCATGGCCGCTGAGCCTGCGCGTCCGGAGCCTGTGCTCCACAACGGGAGGGGCCACAACAGTGAGAGGCCCACGTACCGCAAAAAAAAAAAAAAAAAAAAATTGTATTACTTCATTTAAAATATCAATAATATACACACTGCTATGTTTAAAATAGATAACCAACAAGGACCTACTGTATAGCACAGGGAACTCTGTAATAACCTAAATGGGAAAAGAATTAGAAAAAGGATACATGTATATGTATAATCACTTTGCTGTACACCTGAAATTAACACAACATTGTTAATCAACTATACTCCAATATAAAATAAAAACTGGGGACTTCCCTGGCAGTCCAGTGGTTAAGACTTCACCTTCCAATGCAGGGGGTATGGGTTTGATCCCTGGTCAGGGAACTAAGATCCCACATGCCTCTTGGCCAAAAAACCAAAACAGAAGCAATATTGTAACAAATGCAATAAAGACTTTAAAAATGGTCCACATAAAAAAAAAATCTTAAAAAAATTAAATTAAAATATTAAAAAATACACACCATGTGTTACCATATGACATATGTATGCATTTTAAGCAAGGTTATCGAAGTATGTATAGTACAAAGAATAAAATATTGAAGACTTAGGAAAAGGGGAAGTCCATATAGGAAAAAAAATAATAGCCTCTAAAAAATATAAATAAATAAAATATCAATAATAAACCATGGCATGTTAACATAAACAACATTTTTATGAAAAATAACTGTATTTCCAAAAACTTAATGAGAAGAGTGACACTGTTTTACACTTTTGCAAGTGTCCCTAAGGTCTGGCTTAAAAGAAGACAGCTCATTTCCCATATATGCTTCTCCATTCAATCTTTTGTGATATAACATGTCATGTAGCCTCTATAAAACTCATGGGAGAATGACAGTATAAAGGACAAATGATGTTAGTATTATTAAGAAGAGAATTTGATCTTCCAGATCCTATGAAAGTGTCTTGGGGATCCTCCTAAAAGAGTCTCTGGGACTGAGGCCGGTACTCTTGATATTCCTGTTTTACAGAAGAGGAAATAAGCTCAGAAATAAAGTACCTTACTCAAGTCCCTATACTGTAGCACAGACAGAGAAGCTCAGCCAACATTCCATCAGCTCCCCCAGTTTCCCAGCCTCTTCAGTTAGATGGGGAAATGTATCTATTTCTGGCCAAACAGCTGTAGGCAGAAATGACAGTGAGCTGTAGACAGATGTGATACTTATTTCCCAGCCCAAGCACAGAGCTGGCATATGACATCCCAGCCATCTCTTCCCTTGCCATGGTGACCAAGACAGTTCAGCACACGATACAGCACACGAGAGTGGAACCCCTATCAGCTTGGGTCCCTGAGGGACTGTATGGAGCAGAGCACCCTTGAGCCTAAAACCCATGTGGGACATGCAAGCAGTAAACTTTCATCAGATTATGCCAAACTTTGTAAATTCTAACTCCCTAATTTTACAGTTCAGCCCCCTGCCACCTTTACTGCAGTATTCTCACAGTTTACCTACTTCTGGGATTGCTCCCTCCAGTGTCTTCCACACTGCCACTGGATTGATTTTTTTAACACACATATAGCCCGTGTGAATATGCCATGTCCCTACTCAAAATTATTTAATAGTTCCCCTTCACCTACAAAATAAAATCCAAATTTAATAAGGCATACAAGGCTCTTCTGAATTTGGCCTCAATTACTGTCATTCTCCCGCTCTCATTCCACATCCCTCGGGCATACTGAAACATGTGCCATTCCCCAAGATGCCATGGCCTCTCATGCCTCTGTAGTTTTACACATACTGTTACCTGCGCTTGGAATGCTTCCTCTCTCTAGTCTCGGTCTTTTGAGCCCAGGTCAGATTTTACTTCTCACAGGACTCCTCTCCTGACTCCTTCAAGTTGACCTAGACCCTCTTTGTCCCTTCACACCTTCATTTATAGCACTAACATTTTGGGCACAGGTTTCACAACATTTTCTATTTGTTGTTCTATCTGTTTTCATACCATAAGGTCCTTAAGAACAAGGTCCACAAAAGGCACTCAAATTTACTGGAATGAAAAACTGGCAACATATAAACATATTTATTTTTCCTGAAGCAACATGCATCCAATCCTAGAGTTCGCCCTTAAGAAAAATTCAGATTACACATACTTCACTTTGAAGTCAGTGATGAGAGAATCAAGTTTGGAGGCCAAGATCTAGAAGACAAGTTTTGAGTTTCAGAAGTTCTCTGTGAATGATCCACATTCCATCTGGGAAAGCTGCTTCCTTGCTCATATGTCTAACTTGAAAACTACATAGTCTGGTTCTTCTTAGAAAATAGTTTGTATCTGTTTGGAAACCTTGAGTACCATTAAAGTGTGTTTTTAAAGGTTTTGTCCTGTTAAGCCTCTATTGTAATCTTTTGCTTAAGCAGCCTGAGTCAAAAGTACTAAATACTTGGAGATGTTCAGAACTTGGTGTTGAGTGAGTCAATTTAAGCATTGTATGCAAATAGTAAAGCTTCAAATCAGAAAAAGGAGGAGCTTAGGCCAAACTGCTTCAGAGGGAAGGAAAAACTGCTTCCAAATGGGTAAAAGGCTACAGGAAAAGATTTTTACCTGTTGCTTAACTTTTTATTATCTCTTTCTGCTACGCCACAGAATGGTTGTGAGCTGGAAACTTAGAAAAGCAAATGTTCTGATAAATTAAGCAATTCCGGTTCTTTGACAGGGAGGTTTAAAGTCAAGAGTTAATAAAGTGTTCGAGTACACCTTTTTTTTTGACTTGAAGGTAACCATGAAAGTTCAAGTTTCCAGCATCCTAAAAGGGCTTTACTTTAGAAGTGAAAAGACTCCAGATGAATTAAAAGGTTAGTCTGCCATAAGAAAACCAAAGTGGTGCTGGAAACATGTAAGAATGGTCTGAACTCTACCACTATGTTTGCACATCTTTCATTCTGACTCAAAATTATATTTATCTTTTTAAATGTATGGTCTTGAATGCTTATACTTCTATGGGGATTATACTACCACAGAGATAATTATTTGTATGATTGGGAAAGAATAGTTCTTTATGTGGCTTTCATCTTTAAAAGCCCAACTATTCAGCTGCCCTCAAGAAATCTTAACCAAGACTCATTGATCCAATGGCAATTTCCCAAGAAGAGAAGGTATTAAACAACCTCACTCTAGGTTTGCAAATCCTAGTCTATAGACCAAAGGTAAATGTCACAACCCCTGCATATCCCCTTTCAGAATATCTCCACACTCATCAGCAATTATCTATAAATAATGACTAGCCTCTGCACCAAGGGAAATGGACTCTGTCAGAAACCTGACGTCTACCTTTAGTAAGGTGGGTCTTGTGAATTTGTGCAAAGGATGAATGTCATGCATGTCATGAAACAGATTTTAGTAAGAAAAGAGATTTTTAATCCTGCAAAATATAGCCCTGAGTACAGGCTTTTTCCCTTTTCCAATGTGCCAAATAACACAGGTCACTACTTCTCAGGAGAGAAGATAGTATGAATGACAAAACCAAAATTTACAAAGTCTGAGAGTTTCTGGCTTGGAACATTAGATTCCACCTCAATCGGGAAACATCTTAGAGTTTCTCATCATGAAATCATGTCGAAACTTTGTATTAAATAAATGAAGGAAAAAAATGAAGGAGAAAAAAAATCTTGGGTTACATCACTGTCCCCATTTTGTTCTTTTTTAACCTAATCTTGACTAGATAACACAGAAAGATAACAGACTTGGAACCATCTTTATAGCAATTTTTAAAAACTACAATTTGAAACATTCAACAGTTTATGACAAGGAGCTATACCAGATGCATGGCCCTTTACGTTGAGGTAACTACAGAACAAAATCACTTGCAGAACAGAGGCTAACAACCAAATGTAGATAATGAAAGATGACAGCGTTAATATACACAGAAAGTGTCAAGGGAACACAGGTAATTAAGGCTTAAAAAAAAGAAAAGAAAAGAAAAGAAAAACTCAAGGAACCATAGACTACATCTGAAAGCAGCTTCCTTGGCTCCTATTATGCAATCAAGATTTCATTCTTATTCTGGGTTTTTGCTTAAAAAGAAAGTACCTCCCACAAGTTTATTTCATTTCTACCACTGCTCATTTTACTTCTCAAGACCCCCAGTACACTGAGTTATGACCAAAACAACAAAAAGTGAAATGAAATTTTAAATAAACCTTGCCTCAGAGTTTATCTTCATTTTAGGGCACACATCACACTGCACCTTTAAAGTAGCTAACAGCAAGAAGTAACGTATAGATCATTAGAATGCGACAGAGTCTTGGCCTTCCAGAACCTAGAACACATGCACAGGCATGTGTTCAAGAGACAGGGATGGCCTTTTCTCCCTCCCCAATGAACAAATGGAACCCCTAACTCCTACAATGGTGAGTTCCAACAGCAAAGAGTGAAAGGAACTAAAGATCAATCCAGATTTCAAGGAAATTCCTAAAAGTGAAAGAGGAAGCAACATTATTCATTTTTTATTATTTAAGAAAAGCCACCCCCACTAATGTCTACGATAATTTAAACTCTACACAACCAACTTATAGGCATTTTCACCATGAATGCACAAATATAAATCTGTCAATTTGCTTGAGTTAGGCAAGTTTTTAAAGTCACTCATATTTGGACCTGTCCTATTGTGTCCATCACCACAAAGTCTTCATGAAGGTGCCACATCACTGCACTAGAATTAGAGTCTCAGAACTTATAAACTTCAGCCATTCCTACACAACCTTTATGATCTTACATATCCATTTACCATCCCAACTACTGCTCCCCTAAGATTTTTCTTAAAAGCTTAAAAAAAATCACATCCACTTTAAATATCACCCTAAGCGACATCATCCATGAAGTCATAGGTCTAATATGCTAGTTATGTTTTCATTAATACACATTAAAATATAGAATAAGCGAAAAGTATTCATCCAGCAAAAATCATCTCACGTACCATCAATAGTATAAAAAACACACCCTTGCATGCTCATTTCAGCAGCACATATACTAAGAATGTAACCAAAGCCACACTTCGGGAAAGTGATTTAGTCCCAAATCCTTTGTCGCAGCTAAGGAAACACTTAAAAGAGGGGCTATAGCTTGCCCAAGGACACACAGAACTGGTGGCAGAGTCTAGACTAGAATCTAGTACTTAGTCCAATGGTGGTCCACTAGAATAGAATCTCCAGATGGGTAAGCTACAAGGAGAATTAGACCTGGCCTTCGGGGACTTCCCCAAAAAGTGAACCTCAAGCAGTTGGTAAGCCCTTTGCCAGTGGATCCAGGTTTTTCATTTTCTCCGAGAAGCAACTATAACATGATACTTGCCAGCTGACTCTCAAAGATTGTCTGGACCGACTGAAATAAATCTGTTGTTTCCTTCCCAAAGTCTCATGCGGTTTTGCCCAACTCATTGAACCTCAAGGCATACTGCCAATGATAAAAATGTCTCCTGGATCAGTTTCCCATTTTCTTTTTTTTTTTGCGGTACACGGGCCTCTCACTGTTGTGGCCTCTCCCGTTGCGGAGCACAGGCTCCGGACGCGCAGGCTCAGCGGCCATGGCTCACGGGCCCAGCCGCTCCGCGGCATGTGGGATCTTCCCGGACCGGGGCACGAACCCGCGTCCCCTGCATCGGCAGGCGGACTCTCAACCACTGCGCCACCAGGGAAGCCCAGTTTCCCATTTTTTGATCCAACAATATTCTAGCCACTGAGCCCCTGTCCCCGTTGCTAGATTCATGCATGCTCTATATGGTTTCAGGAGGAAGATTTTCCATCTCTGGGTTTTAGGCCAGCTTTGGAAACAGGCTGGAAGTTTCCATTACAGAGTTACTCCTGTATTTCCCAGATACCCGGAGCAGGTTTTATTTTCGAGTGATAGATAACTTGTGTCTACTGTGTGCCTAGCAATGTTTTATACACTGTCCCATACTTCCCATATAAAAGAAGGTAAAATGATATAGTTCCTGGCCCTTTGGGAGCTGCCAATCCCTGTCAGCTTAGCTATATATGCATGTAGCTAATAATAACTAATGTTATTAAATGTTTATCTATATGCCAGGCAATGTGCCATGTCCTGCAAATGTACTGTCTTACTGACTCCTCACAACTACTTACTGTTATTATCCTCTCTTAATACATGAAAGAAACAAGGCTTAGAGATGTTAAGTGGCTCATCCAAGGTCAAGTGGCAAGCCGACGGTAAAGTTCAAATGCAAACCCAGACTCCAGGCTGAAGCTCTTAACCAGCGCACTATGAACACCTGAATCTTTGAAGTCACACTGAAAGGAAACGTGATTTCTGTATATCTGATTTCCTATAAGTGAGCTCCTTTCTTGCATTAGGGAGCTGTAGAGGTAGTGCACCTGTTAAATTCAATATATAACACATTCTAGGAGTGCCATTTCATACTGATTGAGGGAAGAGTTTGCTCCTTGTAATCTGAAGCTATGCAATTTGCACTCTCTTGACACACCCCCCAAAAAAACCTCCATCAAATTAACAGTAAATGCATAGTTACTTATCACCTAAATCAACTTTAGGTAACCTTATTCCTACTTATGGGATGCAAAACTGGAGTATTAATGTGATGTAATACAAAATATATTTGGTCTTTGTCCCCAGTTCCTACCAGAGCTCCTAAAACCCTTGAAATTTCCTTACTGATAGGCTCCTTTGTTTTTCATAAGGAGCAGGGTTTGGACCACATCTGAGTTTATGCTAAGAGGTGACTCAGGGTGGGCCCTTTTGATAGTTTTAAGAGAGATGCTGGCCACACTAGAAAGACCAGGCACATGACTGGAACTTTCAGGCCCACCTCCAGCCCATAAGGAAGGGAAGGGTAGTTGAAGTTTCATCACCAAAGGCCAATGCTTTTATCAATTTTGCCTACACAAAGGAACCTCAACTGAAATTGAAACAAGGCTAGGGGAGCTTCAGGGTTGGTGAACACATTGATGTGCTGGGAGGCTGGCATGCTCAGAGGGGACACGGAAGCTCTGTGCCCCCAATTCAAATCTTGCCCTATACATCTCTTCCATCTGGCTGTTCCTGAGTTATAACCTTTATAATGTAACTGTATTCATAAATATCATGTTTTATCAGCTCTATGAGTCATATGTTCTAGCAAATTATCGAACCTGGGGGAGGGTGGTCGTGGGAAATTTGTACTCTGCCAGGCAGAAGTGCAGGTAGGTAACTTGAGACCTGATACTTGGGGCTGGCACCTGAAGTGGGGCAATCTTGTGAGACTGAGTCATTAGCCTATGGGGTCTGCACAAACTCCAGGCAGTTTGTGTCAGAAGTGAATTGTTGGACACTCAGTGATGTCAGAGAATTGTTGCAGGAATGTCATAATTAACCTCAGAAAAAGAGGTCCACATTACAACCAACTTAACTGATGCTTACAAGGCACCTCCGTACTTGATCTAATCATTAAATCTATAGCTGTCACCAATTCAGAGTAGTGCTTGCTGTTTTCAGCACTAGAAGGAAATTTGGGCTTCTGTCAGATCCACAAGTACCTGGTAGAATAAAATTTCTTATACATGACTAAAGAATTAATTTGACCTGCTAAAGAGACCAGGGAATGTTGTAGAAATATGGAGTCAAAATGTATTTTCTTTAATTAATCATTTTAGTTGTGATTTATTTCCCATTTATTATAGTCCCTATAAAAGAATCATGAATTACCTCAATAGTTTATATGTAACTGTTCCCTTTGGATAACAGACATTGTTAAATGACAATCACCACCACCTAGTATTATGTACTTTAACTCAAACTCTAACAGACCCAGGGACATTACGTTCCCTCTTGTTTACCAACTTCTTATTTGTCAAAAGCAAAAGTCAAAAGAGCGATCTCAAAAAAGTTAGGCCAGTACTCCATAAGCAGTCAATCATGACCAACTAGTCAATCTTGAAGATCAATCTGGTCAAACCGGATACTGCATCCCTGCACTCAACCCTCCCCATCAGGAATACACTTTCCAGTCAGGGGAGAGAGTACTGTGGTCAGGGTCCCGGTCAGGGCCAATGAATTACTCAACTCCATAGGTCCCCCTCCCCCTCCCTGTGAATGGCGTTCCCTGGCACTGGGCAATCTTGTGGGCCTGCTCCTTCCTGACCCACTCTTCCCCCATCAAGTGCCATTGTCAGCAATTTCCACCCTTCCCCAGCTGGACCATCAATGGGCATTTCTCTTCACCCCGTACACACAGCCCACAATATCACCACCACCACCCTGCCCCGCAAAGGCCGGCTCCCTTACATGTTCTCCTCCCCACAATGGAACCCACCTATCTAAATGTCTCTAGAAAGGTCTTTAGACTTTTCTCTTTCATAAAATGTTAGTAAACCCCCAAGCAAAATTCTCCTACCATAGACATCAGCTATAACCAACTGTTTTGAGTAAATGACTAGACAAGTGACGAGTTATTTCAAAGATAAACTAATTTACTAGGAGAAAAAGAACCACAGAAACATTCTTTAAAATGAACACAGAACATTCACTACACATCACTCCTCACTTTTGAATTACACTCACTTAGAATAAAGAAAATATCACTACAACTGGGGAAAATGCCTCCTTTGAGGACCTGGAACTTCTAGCATGTCCACAATCCTGCCACCTAGAACCCATGCTGCCAGGGTCCCAGCACCCTCACTGCAGTGGTATTCCTCGCCTTCCCTTCCTATTTAAAGAGGAGTCACTAGGTAGTCATCAAGTAGATATAAAGTAAATGCTTAACTGAAAACAAATTTGCTTCACAGATTTTTTAGAAAAAAGAATATGGTGATTGTAGTTATTCCCACAGAGACATTCTAAAGCTTTTCTGTCAGTGGGTATACCTGGATTTTCCTTTTCAGATTCCAGGGCAGGTCACTGGAAATGGGAATATTCAGGTCAGCATTTTTTTTTTTTTTTTTTGGCGGTACGCAGGCCTCTCACTGTTGTGGCCTCTCCCGGTGCGGCGCACAGGCTCCGGACGCGCAGGCTCAGCAGCCATGGCTCACAGGCCCAGCTGCTCCGCGGCATGTGGGATCCTCCCGGATCGGGGCACGAACCCGTGTCCCCTGCATCTGCAGGCAGACTCTCAACCACTGCGCCACCAGGGAAGCCCGAGGTCAGCATTTTGCACAGGCATTCTGGACAGCATGCCACTAGCTTATCTTAAGAACTTAGAGTGATAAAGCCTCCACTTCTGTTTGAAAGTACTATCATCACTTTCAGAAATATTCTGAGGAGGAAAGGCCAGCTACTTACTAGTACTATTACCATCAATAACTTCACATATGTTTCAAAACTGGTTATAAGGATTTTTCTCTGAAAGAACAGTAGTGTGTGACAAAATGTTTGAGTAAAGAGCCAGTAATATAAAAGACCAAACACCAAGGATTCAATTAAACTCAAACTCCATTGAGTGCCTACAATGTCATATTTGAGGCAATGTAGTAAATGAGAAAACAAAATTAGTGCAGAGAAAGTCCTATTCTAGTCCTGTAGCTGCCAGTACCTTGCTCTGTAACTTTAAGCAAGTTTACTAACCTTTCTAGATTTCCATTTACCTACTGCTTTTTGATCTGTTTTCAGCCTCAAAACATTTTGACTGAAATCTTACGGGGAAACCCAATAGAACAGAATATCAAGGTACCTTCTGCAGAGTGAAGCATGGTGGGGGGGGCGGGGCAGTGAAGTAGAAGGAAGACAGTGAGATGAGGGGGCATACGCCAGAAATGATCCCTGAGAGGGCTCCACATAGCCCAGTTTGAAAGACTATCATGCCAGATATTCTAAGGTTCTTTGAGGATCTTCTTCCTGCTTCTTCCTTAACTGGAGAAAGAATTAAATGCATTCAATATAGTAAATGCTATGACTTGAGTCTTATTCAGAATCAAAATTACAGGTCACACACCAACCCACTTTAGGCAAACACTGCAGAATCCAAACCCTTCATCAACCAACAAGAGCTAAAAGCTATAAACAAACCCGGCGGTCTTGATATGGTGGAAGCAATCTACTACTAAAATAAGGAAAGCAAGTTTTTCCAACACACTGTGTCCTAGACTGACCAGCAGAGATTAGGGCAAAAATGAGAAGTCCTACACTATGCAGTGATGCTATCCAAGATCCTTGATCAGTCATCATATATCTGGTCTGGATCTCCAGGCCTCAGTGACAGAATTATTTCCAGTCCCCAGGTCCTGAGGCTGAGCCCTCCAGCAGAGCAGGGAGAACAGGAACATGGATTATGCTTCCCAGCACTATGCAACCTAAGCTTCCATGATGCAATTCAGCCTGAAACCCACCAACACAGCACGAGTCAAAGGACACTCCTGAGCAAGGACAAGCCATCGGGAAGTCAGGAGTCGTCAACATGATGCCTACTTTTTCGTGTAATCAGGTTGGTATCAGGGCACTGGCCATAGATGGCTTACTTTGCTACAAGGGCTAATCACCACCTCAAGATTCCTTGACTGAGCTTCCCTACTCTGATGTCTGGTATTTAAATAGTTTCATTTGCACACATCTTAAAGAAGAGGATTTGGCATTTCCCTCCTCCCATTTTCTCCTTTCTACATATCACAACTTCAAAGAATTAGAGTTTGAGCCACTTCCACTAAATTAATATGTTAAGTTCTTATTTGTAATCATTCACTAATCATTCACCTAGAAAAACAGATACAAGAACTAGTAAAACTAGATTTTAATTGAAAGACACTAACTGAATAAAACACCCTGGTCCATTGTGCAGAGAGCTTCAGAACACTGTTCCAACATTTAGGGAGAATTGATCCTGGTTCACTGGTATCAACATCTGTAAATAGACACAAAGAGGTAACTGTAAGTTATCAAGAACTGGGGAAATAGGAGTCACCACATAATTACCATTGTTTCAATCTGAGTTACCACATCTTCATCTTAAAACAACTGGCAGCCAGTGTACAATTAACTGTCCTTACTGTAAAGATATCAAAACAGTAGCAAAATCAGATTAATTTTAAGTCATCTAATGCAATGCATAACACCCACAACTCCAAAAGTAAGTGGAATCAACTCTTCTTTAAGAAGAGTTTGTCCAAAAGCCCTGGGAGTTTGAGAAACAAATCCACTAGTACCCTAGATTAAAAGGCCAGTTCAGGGGACTTCCCTGATGGCGCAGTGGTTAAGATGCCGTGCTCCCAATGCAGGGGGCCCGGGTTCAATTCCCTGATTAGGGAACTAGATCTCACATGTGTGTGACAACTAAGAGCTCGCATGCTGCAACGAAGGAGCCCGCGTGCCATAACAAAGGAGCCCACCTGGCGCAACCAAATAAATAGATGAATATTTTTAAATAAATAAATAAATAAATAAAAGGCCAGTTCAGCTCTGAGAATCTAAATTCATTTAGATTTGTGGATTCTTTCCCCAAACACAATTAGTGGCCAACGTAGGAGTTGATGGCTTCTCCCTGTATTCAAGTCCCCTCCTGCCCATCCGCCCCTTTCACAAATTAGAAAAGAGCCACCAGCCTCCAAATTGGCTGATGAAATTTCAGCCTACAGGATACTTTCATATTTGAGTTATAATAACTATTAAAATGAAGATGAACAGTGGACAGCTTAATAACAGCATTTAAAATCCAGCATTAGGATACAGAGGCCAAAATTCTTCAACCTAGGTCAAAATCATATACATATTATATATATTTTTTTTCAATTCTCAGTTTCTTAGAGTTACTCTGCAGTATAAAGGGTGGAGTCTATTGTTTGCCTGGTCCTAGCTGTTCACTTGCTTGCTAACTAAAAGACTTCCTATTTGCACTCAAGTTGGGATTCAGTAAGTCAGTACAGGCTCAACTCCATCCCCTTCATTACCCCAGGACTGCCCAGGAAACTATTCAAGTTATTTTTGATAATCTATCTACCCATGCTAGTAAATTACTAGAACCTAAAATAGGTGACAAGTCCAAAATTTCTGATTCATTTTTCCCAAACACTAAAAGGTTTTACTTAGCATTTCTGATACTAACTTTACTACAAATAGCCTCAGCAATATTTTAAGTCTCTCAACTGCCTGGCTCAAAGGGCCAATTCACTCAAAGAACACACTAGTCACTGTTGTGGTGTTCAAAAGAAGAAAACAGCATATTCTTTCTGTTGGCCGACTGTGTCATGGCTCAAGAGGGCCAAATCAAAAAGGAGTCCTGATTGGGCCTCTCAAGTGGACAATCTGGTCAAGGTGAGGCTGAAAAGCAGCTGACTGCTGGAGATGAATGGCCCCAACAGAAGGCAAAAGTAGGTTACATCACTTGGTTACATGCCAGCCCAAAGATGTCCACAGAGTGGGATTATGCCCACAATGGTCATTTATCTAATGTAATCCGCTGAGTGTGGATTACATTGGATAAATGTAAACTTTTAGCACCAACCTACACCTCAGCTGAGTGTTATTAGTCACCAGGTGGATCAGACAAGAGTGGAAATATTGCAACATAAAACCCGCCTCCCTACAAAAAATAACTTCAAACTTAGATCCTAATGGTCATCTTTGTAGACCAACAGGGGCATATTATTATCACTTGCCCAACCTTCAGCCCCAAATTCACAGCTGGAAGCAAAGGAGGATTCATATACTAGAACACATTTGGGGTACTCATTATGCAATTTTTAAAAGTGTATAAGGCAAAATCCTGTAAGGAAAAAGGCAATCTCTCAGTTGAACATCCTGCTGAATTCTTAACACATGGCTTGAGATTCATCTGCCAGAAAAGACCCAGATGACCATTGCCTCCTCCTCTCCCACTCTCAGCAGGGTGACTTTTTTTTTCCTATGACAGTCCAAGAGTACCCTCAAAGTAGCGTGTGGTGAGACTCTAGGAAAGGCAACAGAATTAAAAAGGAACATGATTTTCTATTTCCTTCTCCTTCTTCCTCTTATTTTGCCTACCTATTCTGAGCCTGGCCTCCACCTCTCTGACCTAGACTCTTCTCACTCTCCTCTTTGCTCACTAGACTCTGCTATTACTGCCTCCCTACAGCCCAGCCTCCTCCACCTCCCCTTTTTCCCTACTCCCTGGAACTTGCCAAACTCACTCTAGCCCAGTTTCTGCACTAGCTAGTCCCTAAACCTGGAAGGCTCCTCCCATACCTTTGCATGGCTGGCTCCTTTTTATTTAAAGCTCAGCTTACGTGTCACCTCCTC
Organism: Aethalodelphis obliquidens; assembly: GCF_003676395.1. NCBI lineage: Eukaryota > Metazoa > Chordata > Mammalia > Artiodactyla > Delphinidae > Aethalodelphis > Aethalodelphis obliquidens. The sequence goes on along the minus strand of NW_020837974.1, from coordinate 21,913,281 downwards.
AGAAAGGTCTAGACCGAATCCCAGCCAGACACTTTCTATCACAACACTCTTATTTTCTTCAGCACTTATGGAAGTCCGATTTGCTAATTTATCTGTCCTCACCCCACAGTCCGAGGTAAGCGCCATGAGAGCGTGGACCTTACTGCTATGTTCACCTTTGTATGCCCACTGCCCGAAATACTGGCTAGCAATTAGTAGCCGGTCAATAAATGTTTGTTGAATGAATGAATGAATTTTGGACTTTTTATTCAATGATTCCCAATCAGCTAAGGTGAGAACAGCAGTCATTTTTTTCTTTTGTTGCGTTTCTGTGAAACATCTAAACATGCTGTTACTTGTACAATCAAAGCATTAAATATTCTGTTTTATCAGGCTTGAAAGCCCTGATGAGTAGGATGGAACCCGTTGTGATAATTCTTCTAGCAATATGCACATAAACTCAGTTACAGAGGAACAGGATTTACGGACACTTTCTATTCAAAGGATCCCTAAAATTTGGGCACCATCTCTTAAAGTTCTTTAGAAAACACAGTGCCAGACTCAACAGAGGATTTCCAAAGAAAATATCAACACCAAGCTAGGAATCATTACACTTCACTCTGAAATCTCTACAACAGGCTAAAGTAGCACTACTTTTTTTTTTTTTCCTTAAACCAACAGAACATCAACAAAGAGACCTTCTTTTCCGATCATTCTTTGCTTTCTTCAAATAATTTTTTTCTCAAATAATTTTTTCATAGCCGTTACTGATTTGTATTCTTCCTTAAAACAAAACTAAGCAAATCACATTGTCTCGTTTAAGACCACCTATACACAAAGAATAAACTAAATAAATAAGATGGGAATCAGCACAAGCCAAATGTGTTCACTGAAGACTTGTGTGCCAGACACGCAAATGGAGAAGATAAAAGAGCTATTGTCCAATTGGAGAAACAAAAAAGTAATATGGGGTTTTCTGTTCTCCAAAGTGCATCATGAAGTGTGGGTGGAGAGAAACACAGAAATCCAGAATTAGCCTAACATCAAATCACTTTGGAAAGAGTTGACAACATTTAAATTCCTCACACACAAAGTATTTAGAGCAAGAGACCTTGATTCCTAGGCTATGATGCCATTTAGGAATCCTTGCAAGGGCTTTGGAATTCCAGTATTCATAGAAGAAAACGCTCATCTTAATCGGGAGCGACCAGGCATTGAGAGGTACTCCCAAAGACACACAGCTTGTAACTGAAGTATTACAAAGCTTGCAGTTAAGATCTGGGATGGAGGTGGAACACCAAATTCAAAAGAGGTAACCAAGATACCAAGTGCAATAAAGAAAAAAAAAACAAACAACAGCAAAACCCACCACGATTACCACCTAGCCACGGAGAACTAAAGTGGAAAGGAGGGGTATGCAAGGGAGAGGATGGGGGGTGAGGGGGTAACGGAAAAACACAATACATTTGTCACCCTGTCCCACTTCCTATACAGGATACAGGCAAAGCTTCCAGCCCCATTACCTCAGGCACAGATGGTTATCGTTTATAGCAAAGGTGCATAGGAAGGCCTCCAGGTCTGAGCCCCTTAATTCCAGGGCTGTTAATGATTAAAGAGAAAGATGGGGGTGGGGAGGGAAATGAGGGCGGAGGGAGCTGGAGATTCACCCACCACCTCTCGCTTGGGCTCCTACCTCACGGCGCTTACAAGGGGCAGAGGACCAGAGTCTGCACTCCCTTCAGGGCAGCTCCGGCCCCCAGAACCCCAGGCCCTGGATTGAGGGGTGCTGGCGGTAGGGAGGAGGGACAGTAGGTAAGTTTTCTGAGCCCTGCGGCTGACACGCCACAGGCTCCCCTCACAGCCTCCTCTCTTCCAGCGGGACCAGTCCAGACAAGGCGCCGATTTCCACTCCTCCCCTTCCACCCCCCCCTTTCTCGAAGGTACCCAACCCCCGCCCCTTCATCTCCCAATGCCTCCCCTTTTCCTCAACCCCCCCGCCTCAAACTCACAGCTGCTCCAGAGGTTCCTCCAGTCAAACCCTTTCTGGAAACGACGGCGGCCCGGCGGGTCCAAAACACCTACCATCCCCGCTCGCGTTTCCAGGCTCCCCACCCCCGCCGCCGCCGCCCCCGCCGCCGCCGCCTCTTCTTCCACCACTGCCGCCGCCTCCTCTTCATCTGCGGCCCACCGGCGGGGGCCGCCCCGAAGCCCCGCCCTCTCCATCGCCTCCTGCATCATCACTTCCGGTAACCCCGCAAGCCGCCCGCTCCAGGACGCGGAATAGGAGGAGGGCGGGTAGGGAAAGAGTGGCAGTTTGCGTCACGACGTACGCAAAGACGTACGAAGCCGTCGCCAAGTAAGGGCAAAGACCTAGCGACGCGGAGGGAGAGCTAGGAGGAGATGGACTGGACCAATTTTGGGCTGGGATGGGGGGAGAGAGGAGAACTAAAGGGAGAAAAGGAAAATAAGGAAAGGATGAACTTGGATATATTGTGGCTGTACGGCGGAGCGTGGTCTAGAGTTTGAAGTTTAAGGAAGGCTCGAGCCTACCCTCGACCTGGGATGATGCTCCCACAGAGGTCCGTCCGGTGGTTTGGTACGGCCTGGCCCACCGGACCTGCCAGAGCTCAGTCGGCCGCAGCTCAGCTGGGCTCCCGGCGCCGCCTCCTCCCAGCCTGCGGTAGGCTGCCGGGCTTCTGTGGGTGGGGGAAGGCTGGACTGATGCAGCGTGAGTGTAGAGAATGGAGACGCTGACTCCTGGCGCGGGAGACTGGGGGAAGGGGTTGGCTCCGCAGGGGCAGGGATGGGGTGGGGTGGGCGGGGTGCGACGTTGCTAGGAGACGAGCCTGTGTGACCTCCCCCCCGCCCCCCCAGCCTCGCGAGGGCGGCTCGGTGTCACCGCCGCTGGCCTCGGCAACTTGCTAAGGGAAGCGGCTCGAGGACCAGGAAGGGGAGCCCTGGTTTGGGAACGCTGAAATGCTGGTTTGGGGCCCATCTGAGACTTCTCAATCCTTTGGATTCCCGAATGTAAATGGGAGATTAGTAGGGGCAAATCCGGGGGCGAGAGGCGTCCAGCTGAGGAAGGTTGACACAGACAAGTCCCCTACACGATAGTGAGATTTTCTAAGATAATGAGGACCAGCTTCTTAAATCCCTCGGTCCGCCAAAGGCGTTGCTCCGGAACTTTTTATTCGAGTCCGGGAGAAAGTTAAAAAGTAAATCAGTAAGATATCAGCAAGTGAGAAATGCCCCAAAGGTAGTAGTATCAGGTGAAGTGGTAGAAGATGGGGGGAGGGCCACTCTAAATCGGATAAGTCTGTTCAGAGGAGGCCGGGTTTACAGAAATCCGAGAAAAGAGGGAAGCTAGGGAATGAGCTTTCTAGGTGGAGAAATGAACCAACGAGAAGGGATCTGAAGAAGGAAATGGCGAGAAGGCCATGTGCTTGCAGTAGAAAGGAAAGAGCCAGAGCCAGAGCGGTCTGTGATGGAGAAGTGGCAGGGCCTGATCAAGCATAGCCTTTTAGCTCAAGGTGAGGGTTTAGCTGTTTTTTAAATGGAGGGTTTTAAGAAGGAGTGACCAGATCTGATTTACATTTTTAGAAAATCATTCTTGGCTACTGGATAGAGAAGGGTAGACGTAGTCAGACCTGCTAGGAGGCTGTTGCTGTAGGGCCAAGGGGGAGGTGACAGTAGTGTTGTATTCACGGTGGAAATGGAGAGAATTAAATTTGGAATGTACTCTGAAAGTCGAGCTTGCAGGACTTGCTGCCAAGTTGGATGTGAAGTGTATGGGAAAGGAAGGAACCCAGGATGACTCCGCAGAGAAAATAGTTTGGAAGGCACTACTATTATTTTGAACACACTAGTTTTGGTAAGTCTATTAATGGTCCAAGTAAAGATGCTGAGAAGTTCAATATACAAGTCAAGGGGAAACTGAGAGAGAATAAATGTAGCAGTTTATTCCTGGGCCACCTAAGGAGAGGGTGCAGATAAAGAGGAAGGCCTCTAAACCCCTTGGGGCTCTTTACACGTAGAGATGATCCAGAGAAGGAAAAGCCAGCAGAGGAGACTCTTCACACACACAAAGCCTCCAAGATAGAAGGAGGCCCCGTGATATCCTTGAATAATGGGACCCACCCTCATAATCCTCAAGACTCATCCTCAGAGGCCTGGCTCAGAGCTCTTTCCTCCTTTCCTCTGCCAGCTGTCAGTGCTTTTGGACTCCTGCTTAGGTGATTTGTGTTCATTATAGCAAACCTTACTTTGCTTATTAATTGTTTATAGGTCTGACTACCCTGTGAACTATTTCTTCTCTGTGCCCTGCTGACTCCTATTTCAGAGCCTTGCCCATGAACCCAACATATAGGAACACTGTGTCCATAATGTATCAACCATGGACTTCAACAGCTTCTGACAAAGGGGCATTTGTCCCCGCTGTTGCTGCCACCTCCACCACTAGATATGGTTGATTTCATAAACTCTAGAAAGGATATCAGAAGAATAATCAGAAGGTCTGGGTTTCAGTCTTGCATCTCTACTGACCAACAGAATGGCCTTGAATAAGACCGTTTTCTTTGAGCTAGGGGTTGGCCTAGATTACAGATTACAAACTGGCAAGACAGATATTGCCTACAAATGTAGTTTGGCCCACAGATTGATTTAAATTACTTTTTAAAATTTACTTGCCAAATTTAAAAATCTGATTTTCGGCTTCATTTGAAAAATGAGACAATCTGGCAACACCAACTTGAGGTTCCTACAGAGCAACAGTCAGCTGGAGCCAATGAGATTCTTCTCCCTTCTTCTACCAGCCTAACCCCTGTGGGCATTTGATTTGCAATTTTTTGGTCTAGAGCTCTGCTGTCCATATGTAGCCACAAGCAACATGTAGCTATTTAAATTTAAATGAAATAAAATTTTAAAGGCAGTTCCTCAGATGTACTAACCGTATTTCAGGTGCCCAGTGCCAGTGGCTACCCTGTTGGACAGCGAAGATATAGAATATTTCCATCATTGAAGAACATTCTGTTGGTCATTGTTGGACTGGAGAAACTCGAAGGTACTCTGGTTGCTAATCATTCTGCGCACTAAAGATGGACAGTCAGTACTCCTACTCTAAAGGAACTTTGTCTAGTAAAGAGCTCCCGTGCTTCTGCAGGTGGGGAAAGTTGCTTATTCAATAGGTGGAGGGTACTTGGAAACTGTCGTGAAGGCGGAGACCCCCGGTGCAGGGTGAGGGTTATATATCAGGTGGTTGGATCAAGGGTTAGGTGTATCTAATGTTATAACCAGAGCCCTTTTGTCTGTTTCTTAATCCAGTTTCTTAGGAAATTATCACAAAGAAGGGGTTTGAATGTTTTAATTTAAATGTTTTGTGTTCTCTTGACTTCCCTAGTTCCTATGAAGGGTTCACATCCTGAGTAGTTACGAACGAATGACTGGGGTTGATCTTCAAGCATTGACCAAGTTTTCACCCATTGCCAGCACATACACACAACACTCCAAACACACACCTCCTACTTCTGGTAACTTGTTCTCACTACCTCTTATTGACCCTTCCCTTGTCTTTGTCTCTTAAAATATGATGGTAAGGAAACAGTTGCTTCCATTTCTTTTGAATTGAGAGACTGAAACTTGGTTTCCATTTGGAGTTTCTATCCCTGAGGGGGCAAATTGCTGTACATCTCTTGGATACAAGAGCCTGATTGGAGTTCCCCTTACAAGTGTGATCTTGTATGTGCTCCTGTGCTGATATATTGAGGATGAATATATGTGCCTTACATGATCTTATTTGGGATAGTTTAGAAATCTTTCAGACATAAATATTTTTGGTTTTTCCCTGTCTTCTGAAGATTTCCCATGTTACGGGGCCTAACCTAATTTATTTTCCTTTAGATAAAAATATGATATACCCTTTCCTCCCTGACCCGTATCTCTGACATACCATATTGTCAATTTCTGTGTAAAAAGATGCTGTTTCAGAGAATAGCCGCCGTATGATTAAGTACACCACACAAGCATATCCTGAGATATACAAAACAGTGTGTGGCATTACACTTCCCCTTTTGGATTCTAGTAACCAAAAACTGAATCCAGGTCAGGAAACAAGTCCATGGGGCGTGTGTGGGGTGGGGAGATGGGGGCACTTGGTTTAGCTTGAAGGTTATTCAATTTAGGTAAGATGATACAGTGTAGGATATGGGAATGCATCAGAAAGTAAGGAAGGATAACGGATCTAGGAGAAAAGTGCACCGAAGGATAAGCAAGGAGTAAGAGATAAAGGAAGAAAAATAGGAAGGGAAGCTTGCTCATGCCCTTGGTGTTGGCACCTGCATTGTATTTCCAGTAAGAAGTCTGCTCTGTGGTCTGAAGATAAGCGATGCCTCGGGCAGGGTTATTTACTCATACTGAAGAACAATAGCTCTTTACTGTGCAGGGATTATTAATGATCAGAGGGAAACAGCTTTAGGAAAATCCATTACTGCCACAAAGCGATAATTTCACCAGCAGGCAGCAAAGTTTAGCAGAGATAAAAGAGGCCTCACTGTTCCTCCTTTATTTCCTCCTTTTCAGGTAACATTTGCCTTTGTTAACTTCCAATGCTAAGTGATTTACATGGATTATTATGAACAATCCGTAAAACAACTCTTTGAAGAAGGTTCTGTTGTTTCCCCATTTTAAGAAGCCGAGGCTCAGGAAGATTAATATCTTGCCTGATGTGGTGAAGTCAGGATTCAAACCCAGATCATTCCAGAGCCCATTAGTTCATTGTTTGTATTATATCTCCTGTCCTTTACATCTGTGGAAAAATTTTGAATGCCTAAAATCAAGGTAGTCATTCTCTATTCTGCTATCTGGGGTAAGAAAATCTGTTTGCTTTGACATTATAAGAATGCTTCAGTTCCCTGGAGGTTTTCCAAATGACAAAAGCTTTAAATTATCATTTTTTAGGTTGGTTTTGAACCCTCATCACTTGGTTGCAATGGACCTTATTCCCCCAAAGGATTGTTTTTAAGAAAAAAAATATCAAAAACTCATTTTTCTATATGTTTGATTCTAAGCTTCCTGGAAATATAGTATATCATTTCAGTCCTGTGGACAAACCCTAAGTGGCCTTAAGAGAACTTAAGAGCGAGGGTTATGTAACAGCTGTGTATACTGCCCTAGATGGAAGTGAGAAGACTGCCTCGCTAAATAACACTTAATCTTCAATTCTCACCCTGACACCCACAGTGCCACTCTTGAAAACATCATTGTGAGGGTTAATTAGTAATTTTTAATGCTCTAGGGTCTTCTGTTGCGAAACCTGATGCAAATACCACTGCATATATCTCAGGATGAGAATGGTAATTACTGGTGATTATTCTGTGTGGGTAAATTTTTTCTTCTAACAAATGTATTTCAAGCTCCAACTCTGGGCCAGGCCTAGGAGTGTAATGGATGAGACAGGGTCCCAACCTGCTTCTCTCTCTCCCTCCCAAAACACACACAGTGGAGGAAGAACCATAAGTCAACAGAAAATTACAGTAGAGTAGAATGAACATTATGATAGGGGTATACACCAGAGCAGGGACGCTGACCCAGTGTGAAGAAGGCACCCCGTGAAAAGTGATGAAAGCCAAAGGATGAGAGTCAGCAGTTAAGCAAAAAAAGAATATTTCAGTTGTATAGGTTGGGGCCTTCCATTTGGCAAAAAGAAGGAGTCCCAGATCTAAGAAGATAGGGCAGCAGGACACGGGATAGGTCACCACTGGTACACGGTGAACACATACAATGGATTTCACTGGGTGAGTTTCATTATCACCCTCCCCCAAAATCATAAAGTAGTTGGGAGAGAAATTTGACTACATTATATTCATTGGTTATGATTTTATAAATTTACACCTAAGGACAGATCTTGAAAGAATGGAGTCGCCTTCCACCTGGGGTTTGAAAGTCAGTTAATTTCCCTTGCCTTTTCTGTCCCTTGTTTGTACTGCAACACTTTTTCTTCAGTAGAAGGCAAAGCCTCATGGGAGTGCAACATTTGGAATTTTGACATTCCTGAGACCAGAGTCATACTTCTATAAATTTCATCTGAGGAAAGGGAATTTTCATCTCTGCTTTTAAACTTCTAAGTGTTCATGCAGTGATGCTCTTTCCAAAGGTGAAAGAAACTGTTCCAAAGGTGGGGAAAAGGGTGAAGTGGATAAAGCCCCTGGTCCTGGCAAATCTTCCTGTAGGTCTCCTGCAAAACTAGATCTAGACATGCCAAGTATATAGACCCTTTCACTGTATTTTCATTCTCCACAGCAAGTGGAAGAGTGAGTGGGTGGTGCTTTTTTTTTTTTTCCCTAGGAAATTGATCACTGCCTGTTTGGAGTCCCCATTACTGACTCCAAAATAAAAACAGGGAAAAGCTTTCAGTCAGGGAAATAATCATTCAGCTTTTTTGGCTCTTAATCCCAGTTCTCCTGTCAGTTAAGTAGCATTAGGCAAGACTCTTCACCATCTGCAAGACTGGTAGAATCACAAGTACTTATGATACAGTTTGAAATCCAGCATGTTTTTAAAAATGTAAATCAGACCATGATACTCTTACTTGCTTAAAACCTACCAATGTCTTCCTTTTGCTCTTAGACTACAAATCAAACTCCTTTCCAAGGCCTACTCTCTCAGCCTGTGCTGGATCCTGTCCACCTGTGGTCCCACTTCCCCCATAAGCTCTCAACTGTATTAACACTGAGGTTGGTTCCCACCTCATAGCCTTTGTTCCTGCTGTTCTTTCTTCCTGCATCACCTTCCCCTGAACTCTTCCCATTAATAGGTTCCTGAACACCATTCAAGACTCAGCTCAAATGTCACTGACCACCCAAAATAAAATAACCCCCACCTCTGCTCATTCATATCATATTACTGTTTCATTCCTTGAGAGCACATATAACCAAAATTGTACAAAAATTTTTCTTGTATATCATCTGCCTCTGCCACTAGGATATAAGCTCTAGGAGGACAGGGACCGTGGCTGCATGTTTATCACTGTATGCCTAGCCTGGCACATGGGCACTGAATAAATGTTGGATGGATGGATAGATGCTTGGGAGGAAAGAGTAAGACCTGCAGGGTAGTAGCACTGTAATGAGTGCTGGTATCTCTTATGTGATGTCAGCTCCTTTGGAGTGTCAGGGACAGGGTTGCTGCAGGGAACAGAAGAGCACAGCAGTCCAGTTAAGTGCACAGCCTCCTCTAAAGGTGCTGGTGTGTAACATCATTACTGAGGAAGGACAGTTGCAGGGGAGGGGCAGATGGTATATGGAAAACCTTATAAAAGGGTAATTGCAATTCAATCAGGGTGCAGAAAGATTGGTCTTTTGCTCTTTGTAGGAAAGGAATAGAATTTCGTTCCCATTGTCACAACTGGCTAAGCTCTTTAAAGCAATCAGCAGACATTCAACCACATTTACTGAGATTGAGCAGCCTATTTAGTGATTAAAAGTTGGGGCTCTGACTCCACACTATCTGGTTTTGAATCCTGGCTCCACCTCTTCCTCGCCATGTGACCTTGCTCAAGTTACTTAACCTCTTTTGGCATCAGGTACCTCCTTTGTAAAACAGGATAATGTAGTATTTACCTTATAGAACTGTGCCGATTATGGGAGTTAATATATGTATGTAAAGTACCTAGGAAGCCTAGCACAGAGGAAGTGCAAGATAAATGTAGCTGTTACTGTTATTATTATCATTCTTATCCTTATTATTATTCCTTTAATGAGCAAAATGCGGTCCCTGCCCTCCAGGAATTCAGAGACTCTGGGAAGAAAAAGACAGTGAAACTGCAAAAGAACAATAGCTGGATGTGATAGAAGCAGAGAAAAAGGTGCTCCAGAAAAGCCTGAGAATAAACTGGTGTCTACAAGTTGAGGTGGCCAGCAGAAGACAGGCATTCTAAGTGAAAGTTTCAGCAGAACAAACACCACAGCAGGGTGCCTTATAGCTACAGTTCCCGGACTCAGGTTTTTGGGGACTCCACATCACAATTTCTGCTATTATTTACCTATGTTTTTTTGTTTTGTTTTGTTTTGTTTTTTGGCCACACTGCGCAGCATGCCGGATCTTACCCCGACCAGGGATTGAACCCCGTGCCCCTGCAGTGGGAGCGCAGCCTTAAGCACTGGACACCAGGGAAGTCCTACCTATGTTTTAAACCAGCTTAAAAGTTTCCGTAATATGTTTAAAGGTAGCTCTATATCACTACAAAATAGAAATCACTTTAAATCATGTGTTTGTTGGGCTATTAAAACACATTAAGGGAATCACACTAAGAAAATAAATATTTTCTTGTACATCAAAAATTACCTCCCCAACCAGTCTTTGGGACACTTGCTTTAAGGGAAACTTCTGACTATGACCTGAAGCCAAAATGTACTAGCAGCAATATTTGTCAGCCCTTTTTTAATGGTAGGCTGCACATGGTAGGCGCTTGGTAATGAGTTTTATCCTGGCACTGTGTTTATGCATGAAATACGATTTGAAGAAAAGAGCCCAGTTTCCAGTCACAATTCCTCCCAGGCACACTTCCTATCTCTTATCTTTCCTCATTCTGGGATTTGAGGGTTAAGGAAGTGAAAAGCAGAATTTGAAGAAATATCAGTCTCAGAATAAAAGTTAGAAAACCTTAACTGTAAAAATTCTATAAGAACTGACTTCACAGGCAGTTGAGACTGAAGTTCAGTTGTGGTCCTCTAAACAATTTCATATTCCTGATGTCGACCATGGGAGAATCCCAGCAGACGCCACTGCATCAGGTCAACCCCTGAGACTAGGGAAGAAGAAGAAGGGCTGACTCGACCTTTCATCAATAGTGAGAGGTCATTGATAGTTTTAGAGGAATAAATGTTGGTTTCAAGCCATCATACCATAGGGAGGAAGACTCTCAGGCAAAAGTCATGTTTCCTAAACAAGTTGCTTCCTGGGAATAAAGATATAAACCAAAAAGAAGAGAGCTTCGTGACATTTTTTAAATTTATATGGCTGATTTTGTTTCTAGAATCACAAGCTTTGTAACAACCACTTGCGAATAGTACATAATGGAGAACACAGCTTTAGACTGTGGAAATCTTTTGGACTGAAACACAGTCCGGGCCACCTGATGTTGGAGAGGAAGACATCACTTATTTCCCTTTCAGGATTAGTTTTCAAAACACTTAAACGTTAAAGGGCTTTGAAAATGGTCTTATTAAATACCAATTGTTAGTTCTGCTTGTTACCTTAAATACCATACTTGCAGGGCGTGTGTATCAGCTTATGGTACGTGATCAGTTATAGTTTGAAGCTGTGGTTCAGACAGTGGTAAAAACAAAGAAATGAAAGTCAGACTTTGGAGAAGGCTGCTGCTGTTTTAATATGCCATACTGCCTTCACTTTCCTTAAGTGTCATGCAGTCAAGGAAGTTGCATCTGTTAATGACAGGGAAGTGAAGCAGTCATTAATAGAGGTTAGTCGAAGACTCTGTTCCTCACAGGAACTGACTCATGTATTTTCACATGAAACCATGGAGTTTTAGGGAGAGCCAGAAACTCAGAAACCTGTTTCCTTACCAGGAAGAACATCATCAATTCATCCGAGTTTTCATTACAGTTATAGCCACAATGCATGATGATCTCTTCTGGTTTGTATGAATTCCTTTCAAGCATTTTTTCCTGTGAGGTATAATGGATATCAGAATGGATATCAGGTATGTCCTTTTAACTTTTGAATTGGGTGAAGTAGTGATTTCAAGCTTTTCATCCAATGGTTAAGCCTTGGTTCATTCCTCATTGCTTAAGAAAGGTCACCAGGGTCAGGATAAGTAAGAGGTGCAATCATACTCAAAAGAGACATTCTCTCTAAGGTGAAGTCCTTGCAATTACTTAGAATTTCTAGATAAACACAGCTCCTTCCAGCTCCCATCTGCTTTCTTTAGCTGCCTAAATTCTCATAAGCTCAGGACCACTCTAAAGCATGCAGTCTCCATGTATTACCCCTGCCCCTTGGGTTGGAAATGGGTCTATTCTCAAAGGGCAATGAGCAGCCTACTTCTCAACAGATGACCTGTTTGAGGAAAGCCCAGGACTCATAATGAGGTGTCCCAGTGCCTGGTCCTGCTACTCACTTGCTAAATCTGTCTTCCTTGTCTTTCCAGCCTGGTAATTTGTTAAGGGCAGTACAGTATTCACTCTCCTAAATTTGACTAATCACAATCCTCTAGTAGTGGGATTTTTTTTCATATCTTCTCTGAATTTCCTTTTTTTTAAATCAAGGTATACTTGATTTACAACATTATATTAGTTTCAGGTGTACAACATAATAGATATATATCACATCTTCTTTATCCATTCATATGTTGATGGACGCTCAGGTTGCTTCCCTATCTTGTCTGTTGTAAATAATGCTGCTATGAACACTGGGTGCACTTATCTTTTTGAATTAGTGTTTTTTTTCAGGTATGTACCCCAGGAGTGGAATTGCTAGATCATATGGTAATTCTATTTTTAGTTTTTTGAGGAACCTCCATACTGTTTTCCATAGTAGCTGCACCAAGTTGCATTCCCACCAACAGTTCCCTTTTCTCCACACCTCGCCAACATTTGTTATTTATGTTCTTTTTGATGATAGCCATCTGACAGGTGTGAGGTGATATGATGGTTTTGATTTGCATCTCTCTGATGATTAGCGATGTTGAGCATCTTTTCATGTGACTGTTGGCCATCTCTGTGCCTTCTTTGGAAAAATGTCTATTCAGGTCTTCTGCCCATTTTTTAATCAGGTTGTTTTTTTGATGTTTAGTTATATGAGCTGTTTATATATTTTGCATGTTACCCCCTTATTGGTCATATCATTTGCAAACATTTTCTCCGATTCAGTAGGTTGTCTTTTCATTTTGTCAATGGTGTCCTTTTCTGTGAAAAAGCTTATTAGTTTACTTAGGTCCCATTTGTTTAGTTTTGCTTTTGTTTCCTTTGTCTTAGAAGACAAGTCAAAAAAAACTTGCTACGATTTATGTCAAAGACTGTTCTGCCTATTATTTCTCCTAAGAGTGTTATGGTTTTCAGTTCTATATTTAGGTCTTTAATCCATTTTGAGTTTATTTTTATAAATGATATATGATGCTATTTTGATAACTGTAGCTTGGTAGTATAGTCTAAAGTCAAGGAGCATGAAGCCTCCAGCTCTGTTCTTTCTGAAGATGCTTTGGTTATTCAGAGTCTTTTGTGTTTCCATACAAATTTTAAAATTATTTGTTTTAGTTCTGTGAAAAATGCCATTGGTATTTTGACAGGGATTGCACTGAATCTGTAGATTGCCTTGGGTGGTATGGTCATTTTAACAATGTTAATTCTTCCAATCCAAGAACATGGTATATCTTTTCATCTGTTTGCATCCTCTTCAGTTTCTTTCATCAGTGCCTTATAGTTTTCTGAGTACAGGTCTTTTACCTCCTTGGTAGGTTTATTCTGAGATAGTTTATTCTTTTTGATATGATGCTAAATAGGATTGTTTCCTTGATTTCTCTTTCTGATAGTTTGTTGTTAGTATAGACAAGTGCAACAGATTTCTATATATTAATTTTGTATCCCACAACACTACTGAACTTATTGATGAGCTCCAGTAGTTTTCTGGTGGCATCTTTAGAATTTTTTATGTATGGTTTCATGCCATCTGCACACAGTGACAGTTGTACTTCTTCCTTTCCAATTTGGATTCCTTTTATTTCTTTTGCTTCTCTGATTGCTGTGGCTAGGACTTCCAAAACTAGGTTGAATTAAAAAATTGGTGAAAGTGGGCTGCTTTCTGCTTTTCATCACTGAGTATGTTACCTGTGGGTTTGTCATATATGACCCTTATTATTTTGAGGGATGTCCCCTCTATGCTCACTTTCTGGGGAGTTTTTATCATAAATGGATGTTGAATTTTATTTTATTTTATTTTTTTCACTTTTTTTGGCCATGCCATGCAGCATGCAGGATGTTAGTTCCCTGACCAGGGATCGAACCCATGCCCCCTGCAGTGGAAGCATGGAGTCTTAACCACTGGACCACGAGGGAAGTCCCAAATGCATGTTGAATTTTGTCAAAAGCTTTTTCTGCATCTATTGAGATGATCCTGTGATTTTTAATTTTTAATTTGTTGACATGGTGTATCACATTGACTGATTTGCAGATATTGAAATCCCACTTAGTCATGGTGTATGATCCTTTTGGTGTCTTGTTGGATTCGGTTTGCTAATAATTTGTTGAGGATTTTTGCATCTACGTTCATCAGTGACATTGGCCTGTAATTATCTTTTTTTGTGATATCTTTGTCTGTTTCTGATATCAGGGTGATGCTGGCCTCATAGAATAAGTTCAGAAGTGTTCCTTCCTGTGGAATTTTTTGGAATAGTTTGAGAAGGATAGGTGTTAACTCTTCTGTAAATGTTTGGTAGATTTCACCTGTGAAGCCCTCTGGTCCTGGATTTTTGTTTACTGGGAACTTTTAAATTACTGATTCAATTTCATTACTGGTAATTGGCCTGTTCATACTTTTTCTTTTTTTGAATTTTATTTATCTTTTTTATACAGCAGGTTCTTATTAGTTATCCATTTTATACGTATTAGTGTATAGATGTCAATCCCAATCTCCCAATTCATCCCACCACCACCACCCTCCTCTGCCGCTTTCACCCCTTGGTGTCCACGTTTGTTCTCTACATATGTGTTTCTATTTCTGCCTTGCAAACTGGTTCATCTGTACTATTTTTCTGGATTCCACATATATGCGTTAATATACAACATTTGTTTTTCTTTTTCTGACTTACTTCACTCAATATCACAGTCTCTAGGTCCATCCACATCTCTACAAATGACCCAATTTCGTTCCTTTTTATGGCTGAGTAATATTCCATTGTATATATGTATGACATCTTCTTTATCCATTTGTCTGTCAATGGACATTTGGGTTGCTTCCATGACCTGGCTATTGTAAATAGGGCTGCAGTGAACATTGGAGTGCATGTGTCTTTTTGAATTATGGTTTTCTCTGGGTATATGCCCAGTAGTGGGATTGTTGGGTCATATGGTAATTCTATTTTTAGTGGGGTTTTTTTTGAAGAAACTACAATTATTTTTACTGAAAAATGTGAAAGTGAAATATTATATTTATTGCCTTATTTTTTAACATCTTTATTGGAGTATAATTGCTTTACAATGTTGTGTTAGTTTCTGTTGTACAACACAGTGAATCAGCTATACGTATCCCCATATCCCCTCCCTCTTGTGTCTCCCTCCCACCCTCCCTATCCCACCCCTCTAGGTGGTCACAAAGCACCAAGCTGATCTTCCTGTACTATGCGGCTGCTTCCCACTAGCTATTTTACATTTGGTAGTGTATATATGTCAGTGCCACCCTCTCACTTCGTCCCAGCTTACCCTTCCCCCTCCCTGTGTCCTCAAGTCCATTCTCTACGTCTGCATCTTTATTCCTGTCCTGCCCCTATGTTCTTCAGAACCTTTTTTTTTTTTTTAGATTCCATATATATATGTTAGCATACGGTATTTGTTTTTCTCTTTCTAACTTACTTCACTCTGTATGACAGACTCTAGGTCCATCCACCTCACTACAGATAATTCAATTTTGTTTCTTTTTATAGCCGAGTAATATTCCATTGTGTATATGTGCCATATCCATTCATTTGTCAATGGACACTTAGGTTCTTCCATGTCCTGGCTATTGTAAATAGTGCTGCAGTGAACATTGTGGTGCATGACTCTTTTTGAATTATGGTTTTCTCAAGGTATATGCCCAGTAGTGGGATTGCTGGGTCATATGGTAATTCTATTTTTAGTTTTTTAAGGAACCTCCATACTGTTCTCCATAGTGGCTGTATCAATTTACATTCCCACCAACAGTTCAAGAGGGTTCCCTCTTCTCCACATCCTCTGCAGCATTTGTTGTTTGTAGATTTTCTGATGATGCCCATTCTAACCAGTGTGAGGTGATACCTCATTGTAGTTTTGATTTGCATTTCCCTAATAATTAGCAATGTTCAGCAGCTTTTCATGTGCCTCTTGACTATCTGTATGTCTTCTTTGGAGAAATGTCTGTTTAGGTCTTCTGCCCATTTTTTGATTGGGTTATTTGCATTTTTAATATTGAGCTGCATGAGCTGTTTATATATTTTGGAGATTAATCCTTTGCAAATATTTTCTCCCTTCCTGAGGGTTGTCTTTTTGTATTGTTTATAGTTTCCTTTGCTGTGCAAAAGCTTTTAAGTTTCATTAGGTCCCATTTGTTTATTTTTGGTTTTGTTCTCATTACTGTAGGAGGTGGGTCAAAAAAGATCTTGCCGTGATTTATGTCAGAGTGTTCTGACTGTTTTCCTCTAAGAGTTTTTAGCGTCTGGTCTTATATTTAACTCTTTAATCCATTTTGAGTTTATTTTTGTGTGTGGTGTTAGGGACTGTTCTAATTTCATTCTTTTACATGTAGCCATCCAGTTTTCCCAACACCACTTATTGAAGAGACTGTCTTCTCTCCATTGTATATCCTTGCCTCCTTCATCATAGATTAGTTTACCACAGGTGCGTGGGTTTATCTCTGGGCTTTCTATCCTGTTCCTGTTCTATATTTCTGTTTTTGTGCCAGTACCATATTGTCTCAATGACTGTAGCTTTGTAGTATAGTCTGAAGTCAGGGAGTCTGATTCCTACAACTCTGTTTTTTTCCCTTAAGATTCCTTTGTCTATTCAGGGTCTTTTGTGTCTCCACACAAATTTTAAGATTTTTTGTTCTAGTTCTGTAAAAAATGCCACTGGTAATTTCATAGGGATTGCATTGAAATCCTAGATTGCTTTGGGTAGCATATTCATTTTCTCAATATTGATTCTTCCAGTCCAAGAACATGGTATATCTCTTCATCTGTTTGTGTCATCTTTGATTTCTTTCATCAATGTCTTATAGTTTCCTGAATACAGGTCTTTTGCCTCCTTAGGTAGGTTTATTCCTAGGTATTTTATTCTTTTTGTTGCAATGGTTAATGGGATTGTTTTCTTAATTTCTCTTTCTGATTTTTCATTGTTAGTGTATAGGAATGCAAGAGATTTCTGTGCATTAAGTTTGTATGCTGCAACTTTACCAAATTCATTGATTAGCTCTAGAAGTTTTCTGGTGGCATCTTTAAGATTATATATGTATAGTATCATGTCTTCTGCAAACAGTGACAGTTTTACTTCTTTACCAATTCATATTCCTTTTATTTCTTTTTCTTCTCTTATTGCCATGGCTGGGACTTCCAAAACTATGTTGAATAATAGTGGACATCCTTGACTTGTTTCCGATCTTAGAGGAAATGCTTTCAGTTTATCACCATTGAGAATGATGGTTGCTGTGGGTTTGTCATATACGGCCTTTATTATGTTGAGATAGGTTCCCTCTGTGCCCACTTTCTGGAGACTTTTATCATGAATCGGTGTTGAATTTTGTCAAATGCTTTTTCTGCATCTATTGAGATGATCATATGGTTTTTATTCTTCAATTTGTTAATATGGTGTATCACATTGATTGATTTGCATGTATTGAAGAATCCTTGCATCCCTGGGATAAATCCCACTTGATCATGGTGTATGATCCTTTTTTTTTTTTTTTTTTTTTTGCGGTACATGGGCCTCTCACCGTTGTGGCCTCTCCCGTTGCGGAGCACAGGCTCCGGACGCGCAGGCTCAGCGGCCATGGCTCACGGGCCCAGCCTCTCCGGGGCATGTGGGATCCTCCCAGACCGGGGCACGAACCCGTGTCCCCTGCATCGGCAGGCGGACTCTCAATCACTGTGCCACCAGGGAAGCCCCTATGATCCTTTTAATCATTGTTGCATTCAGTTTGCTAGCATTTTGTTGAGGATATTTGCATCTATATTCATCAGTGATATTGGTCTGTAATTTTCTTTTTTTGTAGTATCTTTGACTGGTTTTGGTCTCAGGGTGATGGTGGCCTTGTAGAATGTTTGGGAGTGTTCCTCCCTCTGCAGTTTTTTGGAAGAGTTTGAGAAGGATGGGTGTGAGGTCTTCTCTAAATGTTTGATAAAATTCACCTGTGAAGCCATCTGGTCCTGGACTTTTGTTTGTTGGGAGATTTTTAATCACAGTTTCAATTTCATTACTTGTGATTGGTCTGTTCATTTTTTCTATTTCTTCCTGGTTCGGTCTTGGAAGGTATACCTTTCTAAGAATTTGTCCATTTCTTCCAGGTTGTCCACTTTATTTGCATAGAGTTGCTTGTAGTACTCTCTTATGATGCTTTGTATTTCTGTAGTGTCCATTGTAACTTCTCCTTTTTCATTTCTAATGTTATTGATTTGAGTCCTCTCCCTCATTTTCTTGATGAGTCTGGCTAAAGGTTTATCAATTTTGTGTTTTTTCTCAGAGAACCAGCTTTTAGTTGTATTGATCTTTGTTGTTGTTTTCTTTGCTTCTATTTCATTTATTTCTGCTCTGATCTTTACAATTTCTTTCCTTCCACTAACTTTGGGTTTTGTTTGTTTTACTTTCTCTGGTTCCTTTAGGTGTAAGGTTAGATTGTTTATTTGAGATTTTTCTTGTTTCTTGAGGTAGGATTGTACTGCTATAAACTTTCCTCTTAGAACTGCTTTTGTTGCATCCCGTAAGTTTTGGATCATTGTGTTTCGTTGTCATTTGTTTCTAGGCATTGTTTTGATTTCCTCTATGATTTCTTCAGTGATCTCCTGGTTATTTAATAATGTATTGTTTAGCCTCCACGTGTTTGTGTTTTTTACGTTTTATTTCCCTGTAATTTATTTCTAATCTCATAGCATTGTGGTTGGAAAAGATGCTTGATATGATTTCAATTTTCTTAAATTTACCAAGACTTGATTTGTGACCCAAAATGTGATCTATCCTGGAGAATGTTCCATGTGCACTTGAGAAGAAAATGTTATCTGCTGTTTTTGGATGGAATGTCCTATAAGTATCAATTAAATCTATCTGGTCTATTGTGTCATTTAAAGCTTCTGTTTCCTTATTAATTTTCTGTCTGGATGATCTGTCCATTGGTGTAAGTGAGGTGTTAAAGCCCCCCACTATTGTGTTACTGTCGATTTCCTCTTTTATGGCTGTTAACACTCGTATTGAGGTGCTCCGATGTTGGGTGCGTGTGTATCTATAATTGTTTTATCTTCTTCTTGGATTGATCCCTTGATCATTATGTAGTGTCCTTCCTTGTCTCTTGTAAGACTCTTTATTTTAAAGTCTACTTTGTCTGATATGAGTATTGCTACTCCAGCTTTCTTTTGATTTCCATTTGCATGGAATGTCTTTTTCCATCCCCTCACTTTCAGTCTGTATGTGTCCCTAGGTCTGAAGTGGGTTACTTATAGACAGCATATATATGGATCTTCTTTTTGTACCCAATCAGTGAGCCTGTGTCTTTTTTTTTTTTTTTTTTTGCGGTACGCAGGCCTCTCACCGTTGTGGCCTCTCCCGTTGCGGAGCAGAGGCTCCGGACACACAGGCTCAGCGGCCATGGCTCACGGGCCCAGCCGCTCCATGGCATGTGGGATCTTCCCGGACCGGGGCATGAACCCGTGTCCCCTGCATTGGTAGGCGGACTTTCAACCACAGTGCCACCAGGGAATCCCCAGCCTGTGTCTTTTTGTTGGAGCATTTAATCCATTCACATGTAAGGTAAATATCGATATGTATGTTCCTATTACCACTTTCTTAATTGTTTTAGGTTTTTTTTTGTAGGTCCTTTTCTTCCCTTGTGTTTCCCACTTAGAGAAGTTCCTTTAGCATTTGTTGTAGAGCTGGTTTGGTGGTGCTGAATTCTCTTAGCTTTTGCTTGTCTGTAAAGCTTTTGATTTCTCCATTGAATCTGAATGAGATCCTTGCCAGTAGAGTAATCTTGGTTGTATGTTCTTCCCTTTCATCACTTTAAATATATCGTGCCACTCCCTTCTGGCTTGTAGAGTTTTGTCTGAGTAATCAGCTGTTAACTTTATGGGAGTTTCCTTGTATGTTGTCATTTTTCCCTTGTTTTAATAATTTTTCTTTAATTTTTGTCTATTTGATTACTACATGTCTCGGCATGTTTCTCCTTGGGTTTATCCTGCCTGGGACTCTCTGCACTTCCTGGACTTGGGTGGCTATTTCCTTTCCCATGTTAGGGAAGTTTTCAACTATAATCTCTTCAAATATTTCCTCGGGTCCTTTCCCTCTCTCTTCCTTCTGGGACCTCTATAATGCTAATGTTAGTGTGTTTAATGTTGTCCCAGAGGTCTCTTATGCTGTCTTCAGTTCTTTTAATTCTTTTTTCTTTATTCTGTTCTGCGGCAGTGAATTCCACCATTCTGTCTTCCAGGTCACTTATCCGTTCTTCTGCCTCAGCTGTTCTGCTATTGATTCCTTCTAGTCTATTTTTTTAAATTTTTATTATTGTAATGTTCATCTCTGTTTGTTTGTTCTTTAATTCTTCTAGGTCTTTGTTAAACATTTCCTGCATCTTCTGGATCTCTGCCTCTATTCTGTTTCCGAGGTCCTGGATCATCTTCACTATCATTATTCTGAATTCTTTTTCTGGAAGGTTGCCTATCTCCACTTCATTTAGCTGTTTTTCTGGGGTTTTATCTTATTCCTTCATCTGGTATATAGTCCTCTGCCTTTTCATTTTGTCTGTCTTTCTGAGAATGTGGTTTACATCCTCCAGGCTGCAGGATTGCAGATCTTCTTGCTTCTGGTGGATGAGGCTATCTAAGAGGCTTGTGCAACCTTCCTGATGGGAGGGACTAGTGGTGGGTACAGCTGGGTGTTGCTCTGGTGGGCAGAGCTCAGTAAAACTTTAATCCGCTTGTCTGCTGATGGGTGGGGCTGAGTTCCCTCCCTGTTGGTTGTTTGGCCTGAGGAGACCCAGCACTGGAGCCTACAGGCTCTTTGATGGGGCTAATGGTGGACTCTGGGAGGGCTCACGTCAAGGAGTACTTCCCAGAACTTCCACTGCTAATGTTCTTGTCCTTGGGGTGAGCCACAGCTGTCCCCCACCTCTGCAGGAGACCCTCCAACACAAGCAGGTAGGTCTGGTTCAGTCTCCTATTGGGTCACTGCTCCTTTCCCCAGGTCCTGATGCTGACACTACATTGTGTGTGCCCTCCAAGAGTGGAGTCTCTTTTTCCCCCAGTCCTGTTGAAGTCCTGCAGTCAAATCCCGGAGGGGCCACAAGATCTTCAGTCATCAGAGAGATTTTCAGTTGTACTTATTATACAGTTCTTATGTGGACAAGGAAGTAGACCAACAATTTTGAGAAATATTTTCGACAAGGTTATGATGAACTAAAAAACAGTTTGCAACCTGACAAACTCTGGGTGGAATTGAGCCTGCAGATTCATTTTATGTTTGGTACTCACATTTTCAAAAATAAGGAATTACTGTCTTTTTTGAAGTTTCATATTTTAAAAATCTCGACTGCCACCTATTGTTAAGCTATCAGGAAATCTGGCACCCTTAGGCCCTCAATTCTACATGACAGCAGCTGGCTGGGGCAGAGTAGCAACTGTCCCCTTTCAAGGGGGTACATCTTCTCTAGTTGGCCACTATCCCCACCCAGCCGGTTTTCCTCATTTTGTTACCTGCCAGGCTCCAGAGGCACTTGAGTTTGCAATCCCTGCATTAAACTCAAGTTCACACTTAACTAGAAAATTCAGTTACTCAAAATGTGGCTTCTCCTATGCACTCAGGTTAGTGATGTAATTTTACCAGAATATACACTAAAAGCATCATTCCTAAGATATTCTGGCGGAGAATATACTGGTTTAAAGAACACTAAATGTGCATTTTGGTTTTGTCATGGTCATGAAAGTGGCCATCATGGCAAACAGCAAGGTTGAGCAACCTTTAACCATGGGATGACGTACAAGGCCATCTCGGAGACGCTGGTATTCATAATAACACCGTTCCGGCAACGCTAGCAAACAGATCTGTTCAGAAAGAGCAGTTATTTCTAGACTAATTAAAGAGCTTGATTTTTAAAAATGTACAGCTGCCTCCCTGCCTACTGTCAAATTGAATTTTTATGCAAATTTTTCCCCTTCTATTTTGGTGGGTCGGAAGATGACAACGGCAACACGACAAGAAGTTCTTGGCCTCTACCGCAGAATTTTCAGGCTTGCGAGGAAATGGCAGGCTGCATCAGGGCAGATGGAAGACACCATTAAAGAGAAACAGTACATATTAAATGAAGCCAGAACACTGTTTCAGAAAAACAAAAATGTAAGTAGGTTCTAGCTGGAGACTGCAAGGAGGAGAGCAATTTCTTGCGGTGCTTGTTCATTTCTTCTCTGTCCTAAAGTTGAGAGGACTGAGCAGCACAAGTCAGAGTGACGGAGTGTGGAGCAGGAAGGGGCAGAGGCACAGCCTAGCGGGCTTGCCCAACCCGGGCTTCTCTCTTCACTCTTGGCAGGTCTCAGTCCAGCGGGTAAGTGGCTCAGCATCTTCAGAAGACCCCATGAGCCAGGTGACCTGAGTCAGGCCAGTGAGAATTTTCAGGGTAGGATAGGTTCCTCACACGCTGTGCCTGTTGTCAGCCGCTCCCACAGGAGGTGCGCAGTTAAATTTGGTTTTTTTTTTCAATTCATAAGCTATTCAGAGCCTCCAGGTATAAACCCATTCAGAGGGAAGAGAATAGGTTTAAGATGGGGTTCCCTTCATAACTTGGCTTTGAACTCAAGCCTCTTTGGCTAGCAGAGAGACTTTGCTCTTTGGGACCTCAAAATTGGGTAAAATAGTGCCTCCATTTGCTAGTTGAACCCAGACACCAGGGAGCCAAAAACCATTCCAGGAGGCTTGACTCGACAAACCATAAAGCATCTAGCTGTCAGCTCCTTAGGAAGACTGCCTGGCCCTAAGCATGGAAGGAGGCTTTCAGCTCCTGACTTTTCTTGCCTCTTTCTCATTGATCTCATGGATTCAGCACTGTCACTGTTCACTTCGTGAAACTTCCTGACAATTTACTCTCTTTACTTTTCCCTCTCTGACCCCATCTCAGTCTCCTTTTCTGCCCTGTCTTCTTCACACACACTCCTACCAGCTGTAAGCGTCCTCTGAAGGTCAGCCCTCTGCCCTGAGAGGCCCAGGCACCATGGTTCCAGATCCCATATCTTGACCTGTCATCAGCCACCTGCAGGAACTCACCACAAGCATAGTAGCCCAAAGCAGAACTCATCTTTCCACAAGAACACCTCCCCTTCCCAGCTTTCCCATTTCTGTCATAGCTCCTGCCACTATTTTGTGACCCATTGCTCTCATTCTTTCATTCAGCAAGTAGCTGAGTGTCTACCATGTTCCAAACACCAGACTAGACATCAGGGATATAACTGAGCAAAACTGAGACAGGGTCCCTGAAAGATGTTTCAGAGTTAGATAGAAATGTAAAATTACAATTGGGGTAGTGCTATACAAGAAACCGTCTCGATCTACAATATCCT
This sequence comes from Aethalodelphis obliquidens, assembly GCF_003676395.1. Classification (NCBI taxonomy): domain Eukaryota; kingdom Metazoa; phylum Chordata; class Mammalia; order Artiodactyla; family Delphinidae; genus Aethalodelphis; species Aethalodelphis obliquidens. The sequence goes on along the minus strand of NW_020837974.1, from coordinate 21,889,820 downwards.
TCCCTTCTCATAATCCCTGAAGTCTCCCTGCTTTTAATACCAACCTGCTTGTGGGCTTTTTCTGCTCTTACCATAGACCATGCATACCACATCAGAGTGTATGTACCCCCTAAGGTCCTGAAATAGTCCTTTGAGGAATAGAAGTAAAATATTGTAAGTGCTGTTTCTATTTATTTTTATCGCTCTTTTAATAATGTCTATTATATATATATTTATAATGGAATTATTACTATATTTAATAAACTTATAAATACACATATGGGGCTCAGAAATTTTTTTTTTTTTTGGCCACACTGTGTGGCTCGTGGGATCTTAGTTCCCTGACCAGGGATTGAACCCAGGCCACAGCAGTGAAAGTGCCAAGTCCTAACCACTGGACCACCAGGGAATTCTCAGGGCTCAGAAACTTTTTATTGAAAGAAGTATATGATCAAAAATTTTGCAGACCACTGAGCTATACCTACTCCTAATTAGTTGGTGATATTCTCTTTTTTTTTTCTTGTTTGTTTCATTTATGTTGGTATGGTCTCCGTAACCAGATTGTCAGTTCCTTGAGCACATAGACAGTTTCTTATCCTTTTCTAGTATATCTCATGGGCCCTGCCTTGTGGTTGTCACTAAATTACTGAGCATTTACAAATACTTTGATTCAGTTGATCTTCTCCAGGAAGTCTTCCTCAAGTTCTCTGGCCTCACCCGACCCCATGATGGCCAGCTACTCTGCTATATAGGAATCTAGATAGCAGTCTGTAGCAGTCATTGCCCTTGTTGATTATATACCATTGCATCAGAGTTGTTCTGCCAAGGTAATATCCTTGATAGTTGAAGGCAGGGATCATGACCTCACAGTGTCTAGTCTGGTGCTGGGGATATCATAGTAGTATGTGCCCAGTAAACCTTTGCAGGTTCACTCACCTAACTACTGCCCAAGACCCTTTGGGTTTTCAGTTAAGGCAATAATAATCCTTCATTTGCCTCTGCTTGAATTGGCCCAATGTGGTGTGAGCCAGAGGGAGGTGGTGTATTTGCCAGTGGTGAAGCCCGCGTGCCTAGAGCCTGTGCGCCGCAGCAAGAGAAGCCACCACAATGAGAAGCCTGCGTGCCTGAACGAAGAGTGGCTGCTGCTTGCCGCAACTAGAGAAAGCCCGTGTGCAGCAACGGAGACCCAACACAGCCAAAAATAAATAAAATAAATAAATTTATAAAATACTGGGACTTCCCTGGTGGCGCAGTGGTTGAGAGTCCACCTGCTGACGCAGGGGACACGGGTTCGTGCCCCGGTCCGGGAGGATCCCACATGCCGCGGAGCGGCTGGGCCCGTGAGCCATGGCCGCTGAGCCTGCGCGTCCGGAGGCTGTGCTCCGCAACGGGAGAGGCCACAACGGTGAGAGGCCCGCGTAACCAAAAAAAAAAAAAAAAAAAAAAAAAAGCTGGTGGTGGTTATTATTATTGTTACTACTACTACTTTAGATAATCGGTGAAGATAACCACTTTTTTTTTCCAAACATAATACCATAAGGATTAAAAATAAAACTTTTTTAGAGCAGTTTTAGGTTTCCAACCAAATCAAGCGGGAGGTACAGAGATTTCCCAAACACCCCCTACCATCAAACATACGGAGCCTCCCCATCACCAACAGGATTAAAAAAATTTAACTCCATAAAGTTTCCCGGGGCTTCCCTGGTGGCGCAGTGGTTGAGAGTCCGCCTGCCGATGCAGGGGACGCGGGTTCGTGCCCCGGTCCGGGAAGATCCCACATGCCGCGGAGCGGCTGGGCCCGTGAGCCATGGCCGCTGAGCCTGCGCGTCCGGAGCCTGTGCTCCGCAACGGGAGAGGCCGCAACGGTGAGAGGCCCGCGTACCACAAATAAATAAATAAATAAATAAAATAAAATACATACTTGTTTTACCATGTATTAGAAAGAAAACAGTATCAGATAATTTTGCAAGTACTGTGCTTAGAGAGTCCACTTAAAGAAAAAGTTTAATATTAGTATAGGTAGTTGTGGATATGGCAGAATCATGCAGGCAGCCTCTGAATGACTGATTTGGAGAACTCTACCCCAACTTGTTCAAATGGACAGCTGGAGCCCCAGAAGCCCTCAGCCCCCTTAACCACATCTTTATTAGGGGTTTCTTTCTTCCTAATCCCTCACGTAGACGTAAGTAGTCTCTTGTAACCTCACTTGCTATAAGTGCTTAATAATAACCCAAAGGTATCTCATTAATTGGTCTAAATCCTAAGGAGCAAATGAGAACATGGAAATCTACTCCCAAGGTGGACATCAGAGCAATAGCTTCTGAGAAATACAGAGGTCAGAAAGCTGAGCCTCTGTCCCAAGGGACTCAGCTGTGGTTCTTTCTATGTGTTGCAGTTTCTGGAACTTTACTCCAAGAGGTACCATAGGACAGAATGCCCTTGGAATTTCCAAGCCACGATGGCCCAGACTTCACTGTGGGTGTCATCTGGGGCTGATGCAATCCCAGCTCTGCTTTGAGGCCCACTTACAAACTCTTAGCAGAGGCATGTGTTGACTCATTTTCCATCCTCGGAATGAAACGGTTTCTCCCCTTCTCCTACCTGGCTTTCTGTTTTTCAGAATGAACTTTTCATTCCTTTACTTGAAATTGGACTACCACAATTTAACTGTTTTGAAATTTCAAATGTCATTTCTTTTCCTCACTAATGAGCAAGACAGTTTACAGTTCAAAATAGAAGGTGGATCATTCTCCAATGTCTTACTCGGGGTTTCTAGACAGCACTTGCTGATAATTGGGTTACTTGGAAGTAACTTGATCAACAAGGGGAGGATATGAAGAAGCACTGTTGTTCATTGTTGGTGGGAATATAATTTATGGATTGCTCTTAGGAATGTAAATCGGTACAGCCTCTTAGAGGGTAATTTGAATCTACAGGGAATATCTGTGAGAATTAAAAAAGCATGAACCCTTTAACCTAGCAGTTCTCTCTCTAGGAAATGATCTTTCAAATATATTTGCATGTGAGCCAAAAAAATTTTTAGAGGGATCCACTGTTTATAATGGCAAAAGATTGGAAATAACCTAAATGTCCATCAGTAGAAGATTGGTTAAATTATAATACAGCCTTATGTTGGAATTTTGTGCAGCTGTTAAAAAGAATGGGGCAGCTCTGTATGTGTAAATACAGAAGGAGCTTCAAGTTGTTAGTGAAAAGGCAAGGTTCAGAACTTTCATTTTTATAAGTAGAAATGCTAAGTTTACAGAGGTATACTTATATATGCATAGAATATCCCTGGAAGAACAAACAAGAAACTTCTGATAATTGTTGTCTCTGAGAAGGGGAACTGTGGAGACAGGAAGAAGAGGGAGACTTTGTTTTACATTATATCCTTTTGTATTATTTGAATTATTTTTACCATGTGCTTGTATTATCTACCTCAATAATTTTTAAAAGTTAAATCCACGGGAAATTTTATGCTAAATTGCTTTTGATTTTTTAAATTACCAATATTTAATTTAGTGGCTAATGAACTGAAAAAAGTTTAAGAAAATGTGTACCTATACTTTATGTAGCATTGGAAAGATGCTAACAATCTCACCTATTTTTTCCCTTTTAATAGCTTACAGACACAGACCTGATTAAACAGTGTATAGATGAGTGCACAGCCAGGATTGAAATTGGACTACATTACCAGATTCCTTATCCAAGGCCAGTAAGTGTGACTCCAGTTAACATGTGGTGTGTACTTATCCTTGTCAACCCAGTTATTTCCAAGAATGTGTACCAAGAGGGCTAGTGTTTGCTGAGAAGCCTAGAGCTACTGTAGCAGGCATGTTGGAAATAAGCTACCCTTGCGTGGCCACCAGCCCATCACAACAGACTAAAATGTCAATGAATGCCTGATTTCTCCTACTTGAACAACTTTCCCTTATATGGAAGGGAAAGCCAGCTCACATTTACATAGCTTTCTCTTCTGACTTTCACCTTTTTTATGGAAATATTTTTATTTTCCTTATTGTAAAACACAGGTTTATTGTTAATGAAAGAATAAAATTCAAATATTAAAGGAATGCATAAGGTAGAAAGTGAAAATTGTCAAAAATTCTCACCCTGTGGAAGTGACCGCTATAACTGTTGAGTTGGACCATATGAAATTGCCAATATTCTACTCTTGACCTACAAAAACAGCAATTTTATATTGTATTTGCTCAGCCTAACAGTTTGGTAATATATCCTTTTAGTCTTTTTTTCTATACTCACGTACGTACATTTTCTTAAAGTATATGGGACCCTAGGCATACTGTTTATCGCCTATTTATTTTACTTCCTCTCTTTTGGATATCTTTTAAAATGGATGCATTGTATCCTATTGTAAGAATATGCCATAATTTAACCAGCACCCACCCTTTCACTAGACATTTATGTTGGTCCCAGTTTTCCACTATGCAAAGAACATCTTTGTGTATACACTTTTTTCCTCACCTTCTTTGGACTCTCATCTCACTGTGTGATCTGTGGTTTTTTCCTCCATGCAGGAAATATGGCAAAGAAGAGCACAAGCTTTGGAATCATACAGATCTGGGTTCAAATCCTGGTTCTATCACTTAGTGTATAATCTTGAGCAAGTTATTTAACCTGAACCTCCATTTTCTCATCTGTGAATATTAGAATAATAATTCTCTATGAGATTATATTGAGGATTAACGTGTATAAGGACTATAAGGAATCATGAGTCAGTATAGAGTTAGCACTTAGCAGAGAGCATGGTACTTAGTAGATCTTCAGTGAATATAAGCTGCTGCAATGAATATAATTCTTAATATTATTATTATTATTCAGATTCATCTACCTCCTATGGGCCTTACCCCACTACGAGGCCGGGGACTTCGAAGCCAGGAGAAATTGAGGAAATTTGCCAAACCAGTATATCTCAAGTCTCACGATGAAGTTTCCTAACCCAGAAAAAAAGTTTTTTTCTGAGAATGATGAGCCAACTAGGTCTTAAATGTAAACCAGACAACAAAGCTCTTCTTGATTGGGAGCAAAAATCCAAATATCTTCTTAAAACCTTCAGAATACTGGTACTCACCCCATGGCGTGTGCTCACACATCACTACAGTTTGTCAGGATCTTGCTGCCTGAGTGGACAGCACTAACCCTAGAGGTCATGGACCTTATATCCTCACTGAAGCATCATCTGGAAACAAGACTAAGGCCTGTGGGCAGAAGACTGAAGGGTGACAAAGCTCTTCAAGGGAATGCCGGTCACCACACGTGCCAGCTGATATGAAGAAATTAGCCAGTTGCTAGAAGTTCTCATGGCTACTATTAAACTATATACCACCTCTCAGAATATTTTTAGGCTTTTTTTTTTTCAAGTTATAGATTTGCTTAAAAGTGGGTTTTTTGTGTGTGCTTTGTTGTCTTCTGACACTTCCAATTTCCACATAAACAACTCCCCTTAAAAAGCGCATCATTGGATCAATCGTGGTTTTTCACTGAAATTTTATATGAGACCCATCTCTGCCCCAGACGTACACATACACAAAAGTTCATGTCTTAGGTAAATGCATATGTTTAGTTTATCTTAAAGCCTATAATTACTTTGGATACACTTAGGATCTGAAAGGCTCACTAGAAACTCATACTGCATTCATTATGAGAATTTTACATTAACATAATTAGGAAGTACAAGAGCTAAGCTGGCTTTCAAATTATATCCAGACTGAAATGGGACAAGTAGAGATCAAAACATAAAGGACTTACACCCCTGCATGTGTGGATACAGGTGAGATTCCCATGGCAGTTCATTTGTATGTCAGCGTCCTTCCCTCTTACCTCCAAAGGGGCTGGGTAATCACCAATACAGAAAAATCTCTAGTGATTTTGGTCTCTCTCTGCTGTTTTCCAGAATGGCCTTGTGATCCTCAAAAGCAGCAGTTGATAACTTCCTGCCCATACCTAGAGTTAGGATTCACACAGATTCTCTAATTTAAAATATGTATATTTCAATTTCAAAACCCGTTCCTGTGAGCAGGAGCATACCTTTTCATGCTCAGGATAAGTAAGTATTACAGGGTTTGGCAGTGACATGGAGAGCAAATATCATACTGTGTCAGTAGAGATATAGCATGTACATATTTAACACAAATGCAGCTATAGGCCTTTGATGGAGAGAGAGAAATGTACATGTGCTGGCAGGCATGTCGGCCCCTCCATGGCCATTCGGTGAGCACATACCCCAGCCTCGCTTCAATTAGGAGACATCAGTCTGCTATTCCATCAGTCACTCTCCTATCTGATCTCATTGTGGAAGCATTTCCCTACCAAGAGGTGGTTCTGATGTTTAAAGGTAAGTATTTCTAAAGCAATATAAGGCCTGTGAACTCAAGCCAACTGCTTTATCTGGTGGTCAATCAATGAAACACTGACCTGTTCTTACATTGGAGGAAAAACTGGCTGTGCTGAACTGAGTGAAACATGACTTGCTGTCTCCATCATTGTCCCTTTCTAAGTAATTCAAGGTGATTTTGAATATGCAATTTTTGTTTTACGCTGTAGGGGTTAGAAACCATCCTTCCTACCCAGACTCTTCCAAAATGGAAGTCCATCTAATGCTAGCTAACCTCTAAGTACCTTCTGTGTGCCAGGAATCTTCCCTAAATGTGCATTTTATATGCCTAGCCTCCTTTGCAAAGATGCATATTCTATTACACAGAAACATAATTTCCTGCCAAACTTTCCATGAAACCTATTTGTTTATATTTTTTTCTTTTCATTTTCTCTCCAACCCTATAAAATCTCCTTCTTTGGTCTTTTAAAGGTATCCCCTACATCCCCTCTTTCAATGAAGTTTTCTTCCAATGCTGACAAGGACTGAAAACTATTTACTCAACAGCTAGATTTTTAAAGAGCAAGGACTAGCTTGGCGACAAGGTTTGTCTGATGTCATCTGCTGAGGTATTTATAGGCAGGGCCTACAGCTTCTCTCGGAGCTGATCTCTGGCCATCTCTGCCCCAGGGCCCCAGCCTCTAATTCACCAGGACTCCTGAAGAACCTACTGCTCTCTCCTGGGGGTGAGGGGGAGAGACATTAATTAACACATGGACCCCAACAGAAAATGACCTTAAATTTAGGGGAATCTTTTGAATTGAGGGAAATTTTTTAAGTTACAAAAATTTAATCCATCGTACAGGAACATCCTGTCCCTTGACCCCTGAGGAACGAAACAGTCCCTGCCTCCCTCAGCTTTTGCCGCTGAAGGTGGAGTTAGATAACTGTAAGAGAAATTCAGTTCTCTTAGCAACCTTCTCACTGCCTCATAGCTTACAATCTGACTTACCTAGCCAGTCGAAGATTCAGGGATTTGGGATCCTGACCGTCTTTCCATCTCACATGGCTTAGCAATCTATTTGGAATAATAGAGAGTAAGGCAGTTCGAGCTATCTATTAATTCTGATTGTCTTTCCTCTATTGGAAAAAGTTATGTTTCTTCGAGAAACAGCTTTTAAGCTACCTACTTGGAGCTGGAAGAGAGTGGCTCCACCTCACTGTCTCTTTATCAGCCCCAGGCAAGATTTGGAGAACTCCCCTTTTGCACTTAGGATCAATTAGATGATTTGCTGATCTCAGAATTCAGAGTCCTCAATCAGAATTTGATTGGCTCCACATTCCCATGAAGAAACAAGTTTTCTGGAATATGTTTATGTGGTTCTCAGAAGCTTCATTTAAGAAAAATCAAAGACCCCAAGTCAGGACATTTCTTCTAGTGAAGAGGCAGGGAAGCCAGGCCAGACACATTAAGATTCCCAAAAGGCCTTATGTCTTTGCTCATCTATGGACTGACCAAGGGAATGCCCTAGAAGTAGCCATTTAGAGCCAAAGAGCCACAAGAGAGAGTTGGTTGAGAATATATCAAGGATTTGATTTTTATCTCCCTCAGGATTCTCTTCCAGCTGGCCCTGGGGAGAAACAGTGATAAACTAGAAATTTCTTGGACATGGTTGTTGGAACTACGCATCTCTTCTAAGATTCTACATCACAATATAGCGAAGTCCTCAGGAAGGAGGCAGCGGGAAAAATGCACAGGTTCTAGAGCCAGATAGACCTTGGCTCAAAACCTGGCTTTTCAATGTGAAAGAGCTGGATGATTGTAGGCAAGTTAGTCTCCTTGAACCTCTGGAGGGGGAGACAATCATATCCAACATAGGTACAAGCAAGATATCTAAAGGCCCAGGGACAAACCATGGCAAGCAACAAATAATGGTTCTCTCGCGTCTCCTTTCTTCCTGAAATTTCTGCCCATCTGTGTAGGCTAGTGGAGAAGAATTGGGGTCCCAGTTCTACCACTGGCTAGCTGTAAAATTGAGCTATTTACTTTTCTAAGCCTCCATCTCTGCATCACTGAAATGGAGATAATGATAATACCGCATAAGATTGTTGTGAGAAGTACATTTTAAATATATAAAGAGCCTTTAAAAAGTAAAAGTGGGCCAAGCATCTTTCAACCTATGAGAAGCCCTAATGTTAGCCCATGTGAATAGACTAGGAGAGAAGCACTTAAAGATCAGTGACAGTTACGGCAAAATAATAGGGGGAAAAAAAAAAAAAAACCCACCAGGCAGCTTAGCCACATGACTAAAGGTCTAGGTTGAAGAGTCCCACTGCCTGTGTTCAAATCTAGGCTCCACCATTTTCATAGCTATCTGATTTGGAAAATATTGCTTCCTCTATATCATGGTTTCTGCAGCCATAAAATAAGGATAATAACCCACTTTATAGGAATGCTCTAAAATACCTGGCTCATAGCAAGTGCTCCATTAATATAACGGTTATCATCATCATCGTCATCATTCCATGTGACTATCAAGAAAGGAAAGCTAGATTTCAGTCAAGAATGAAGTTCCTGGGCTTCCCTGGTGGCGCAGTGGTTGAGAATCTGCCTGCTAATGCAGGGGACACGGGTTCGAGCCCTGGTCTGGGAGGATCCCACATGCCGCGGAGCAACTAGGCCCGTGAGCCACAACTACTGAGCCTGCGCGTCTGGAGCCTGTGCTCCGCAACAAGAGAGGCCGCGATAGTGAGAGGCCCGCGCAACGGAATGAAGACTGGCCCCCGCTTGCCACAACTAGAGAAAGCCTTCGCACAGAAACGAAGACCCAACACAGCAAAAATAAATAAATAAAGTACTAAACTTCTACCCCCAACACCTTCTTTAAAAAAAAAAAAAAAAAAAGAATGAAGTTCCTTTTATTTTCTGTGTTGAGACAGATGCCATCAGTTATCTAGCTGGCACAGTGAGGCTACTCCTCGGTTTACCCAGTGCTTCTGGGGCCTGTCGGTTGGGAGTTCAATGGATAGGACATAGTTGGTGGAGTGGCCTGTGGTGGAGAGGATACCTCTTCGGGCACTTGTTTTGTAGACCGGACACACATAAATGTTCTGATGCAGAAACATTGCATTTTCCCCAGGTTTCAGCCAAATAATGGGCAATGGGTCATAGAGGATTCTGGGGAGAGACTCCCCGATCTGCATCGTTTCCCTATCCCAACGGGCGCCTTCTAAGAAGAGTCCTTTTATGTAGGCCCCATCTTCTGGGTTATCCTCCATGACTGTTTCTTGTGTGGTTACCTGGAAGACAGGAAGCTGTGAGTTCCATTATCTGCCATTTTCCTAAATGAGGCAGCATTAAGAGATTGAAAAAGTACAAACTGGCTTTACTGTCTGCCTTTCCCAGGATGCATTTCCCAGGACACTGGGGCTTCTCTGATAATATTCCTGCCTGCTACATGGGCCAGGTCTGATTTCTAGTTAGCATGCTGCCCTTATATATGGCAGGCACAGAGAATGCACTGAAGTAAGAGCCAGGAGGCCACATTAACTGTTACCTAGCTTAGTGGCCTTGCACAATCTTTCCCCTTTCTGAACCTCGATCTGTAGTGAGGGCTTAGGTTCAGATGCATGTTGGTAAAACAGTTCTCTAGCAGGAGAAGTGAAACCTTGATTTGTAGTTGCTGTCAATTTCTGTGGTGTAAAGACTCCCACCATGGTCAATTTCAGCCTATCAATTGTTTAACCACCAGCTTTAACAGGTTCTGGTGAGTTAGTATGAGCCAGCTCCAGCATACAACTGTTTAGATTCAGAGGTGATAAATTTCTTCTGGTAAATGCAGAAAATGGTCTAGGTGTTGGAGAATAGCGGGGTGGAGGGGATTATGGTGAAGCAGAGAGCACGAGCTCCATTTAAAATCATTCAAATTCTAATCTTTTTGTTATTGTTAATGGAATGTTTTTTCCCATTTCTAAGTATTTATTGCTAGAATAGGAAAAGGATTTTTGTATATTTAACCAGTATCCAGTCATCTTACAAATTCTATTAATTCTGATAGGTGTGTTTTTAGGATTTCTAGGTATACAATCATTTCAACATCAAAAAAAGATAGTTTTATCTTTTTTCCAGGGTTTATTCCCGTTACTTTGCTTTCTTATTGCATTAATTTTGGCTTAGCATTGTCTTCAAAGGCCAATCAAGGTAAGTTCATTTATAAACTAAATAAAGACCTAGGGCAATCAGTTTGTGACCTCCGGACTAGATGATTTCAAAGGATCTTTCTATAGCATTTAAAATTCTACAGTGCTCTATAACAGTCCATCTTACTACTTTCTCTCCAAATATGGACTGGGTGATACTTGACTATTGGCCATTCCTTTGACTCTAAGCAAAGCACTACACAAGACCATTAACATCCTTCCAAATGAAGAGTCCATCATGTTGAATAAACAATGTGGAAGGTGCTTTCATTTTTCTCAGTACAACTGTGGCAGAATTTTCCTCTGGAAAGATTCCTTTTTATACACACAGAGACAAAGCCTTAGGAATCCTCTGATTCTGTTGGGAATAACTTTTGGAGCTACTTTAAGTCATGCTAAATACTTCATTTGTACCATCTCGTAAGTATTTGAGCCTTAACAGATCCAAATGTTTGGACTCAAGGAAAGGGACAGCACTGCTTTCTCTGGTTGGCCCTTTGAGTTGATCTAACCCAAGACGCCTCTTACCTCAAACTCAAATCCGATGTGGTCAATGGGGATGGCGTATTTCCGAGCGTAATTCTGAGAGACGCCTGTCAAAAAAGACTGTGTAAAGTAGAATCCAGAGATCCAAAAGACCACAGGAGGCCCGTTGTCAATCCATTCCTGGAGAGCCACAGAAATAAAAATGCAAAGTCAACAACACAACAAAAGATTGTTCAAAGGCAGGTAATACAACAAGTCCCATAAGGAAATAGGCTTTTTCTCATCTTTCTTGAAACAGGCAGCCCTCTCAGTTTAGCTTATATTTTCCCCCTTTGAAACAAAAGTACAATGAAATATATCTCTACTTTAAGAAAAGCGCGGGTGCAGGCGGGTGCCAGGGATACGGTAGAGCGTGGTAGGGACTGTAGCAGTGGAGAGTGTGTGCCTTGTCTAAGCTGAGCCACAGCCACTCATCTCCAGCAATAGTTGCCATGCAGGAATGCAGGTCCATCGTTTCAGGTCTTCCTGTTTTTGCAGGACAAACATCTGTATTTTGATACGTAACAATCCAGTGTTCATATGCTAGCTCAAATTTTTAAATAACCAAGCAGCCAAACCAAATCTATCTACTAGCCCGTGAGCTGTGGCCCATGAGACACCAGTTTGTGACATTTATTCTGGTTCCCACTCCTGCCTCTAGAGGCTATAATCTTTTCAAGGACTTTGAAAAGTCTCCCTCCTGCCCTCAACCCTGGTAAGACTGTTTCCAGTAGGTGCTCAGTCCAGGATGCTGTGAGACTACCCTACTCCCTCTGCCTCTAATCCGTCATTTCAGAACGTCCTCTCCACCTGAATGAGAATGCCAGGTGCCCAGTTACCCTGACTCCAAGGTACCTGGAAGAAGGCCAAGCGGGCTAGCAGGTCAGCCACGTAGCCTCCCAGGGGCTTCAGTGATGGGTAGGACTTGGCCATCCACATGGCCGGCACTTTACCCACAAGCATGCTACTGAATACATCCTCCAGCTCTGAGGACATCAAAACCTGCCCTTTAATTGCTCGGCCAAGGTTGATGAGGCTTATGCGAACCACTTTGGTCAATCTGCAAGAACAAAGGAGCAGACTCAGCCTGGCTCTCCAGTGACCTCATTCTACCCCAAGTACACTGACTCCAAGTCTCCTTTTACTTTTCCTCCCTTTAAAAAGTCAGATAATATACATTCATGATAGAAGAATTGTAAAGATGAGAAAAAATTAAATCACCCATTATCTCACCACCTAAAGATAACTTTGATGTATATCTTTCTAGATTTTTCTATATGTAAACACAAATTATTTTTTAATGGGATCATACTATATATGTGTTTTTTGTAATTTGTTTTTCTCTCTTAGCATATAAGGAACATCTTTCCAATTCAATAGAGACCAAATTAAAATCGTCCTTTTTAATGACTGCAAGGTGTTCCATTTAATTTAACTGTTCCTCTATCACTGAAACATATTATTTCCAGATTGTTGTCACTGTAAACAACATTACTAGGAACATCCATCTATATTAATCACTGCGGAAATTTATAATGATATTCTTACTAAAAGTAGAATTTCTGGGTCAAAGGGTAATGCAGTTTTAAGGCTTCTGATCTATAGTTGTTCTTTTTATAGACTATGAGGTGCATGCATACCTGAGAAAAGGCAGCTGAAGGGCAGCCTGAGAGATGCCAAGATCACCTGTCTCTCTCTCTGGCCTCTGTTATGAGGCCTCATCAAGTCCAGAGGGAATTCAGCTGAGAGTGCCAAAGACTCTGCTACCAGAGAGAGCTTGTCATGTCCAAAGACTTATGGAATCCCAGCCAAATGGACATGAGAAGGCTCAAACGCAAGAAAGGGATTCCTGGATGTGTAACCACTAAACATTTCTATTAAGAGGAATTTAAGGTTCAAGCGTGTTATTGGTGTATGTGCTTGGCTGAGGAGTCAAGAGCGAAACCACCCTCTGCGGGATTATACCACAGACCTCTATCATACCTGAAACCTACTGGGAAAAGGTTTCTTTCTATTCTTGAAACTATGAGCTCTGCTAGTTTCAAGATTTTTAGTACTCAAGGAAGGAATATTTGCCCTAGAAGACACAATAACGGTTCCCCTGAATTGGAAGCTGAACTGTCATTTTGGGCTTCTCATACCACTGGGTGAATAGGCAAAAAAAAGGTAGTGGGGAAGTACGTTACAATATTGCCCCAAGTAGTTAACCCTGAGCATCACTGGAATATAAGATTGCTGTTACCCTCTTCTCTTCTATCACAATGGCCAGTGGTAAAGGCTAGTGAAGGCCCCTGTAACCACCAAGAGCTCCAGTGACCTTGGCAGAGAATGAGTGGCAGAGGAGGAAAGCCATTGGCCTGGTGTCTGGATGAACGAGGACTACAACCCATCATCCCAAGGTATCTGACTCAAGTAGTCAGCATCCTTGACTCACACGCCATACTTGGCTTGGTCATCCACACAGCCAAATGCCTACTGACTATAGGGAGTAACCCTAAGACTAAGGGAGTCAACAAATTCTTAGTTGACATTCTTCAAGTCACCGGTCTTTCGGCATCAGGGCTGTCCCTAAAACCGAGCAATGACCAATGAAGCAAAATGGAGAGAGCAGCACTGAAGAGTATTTGGAGCAGCAAGAACCTTGACGTGGAGGCAAAAGTGATGAATTTCCTCATCTGGCCTAGATGGTGTTTGGGAACTCTTTCAGTTTTGACTATCTAGAAATCAGATCAAGGTGATCCCACTGGGCTCTATGCTCTAGTACCTGGAGGAGAAGTGAGGAGGGACTAGAATAGAAGGCCGGAGACCCTTAGCCCCATGGCCATCTTATAATAGCCCTTCCTTACCCCTGTGGTAGCGGCAATGGGATGAACTGTTCCTCACCCCTTTCTAAGTTTACCCTGATTTCACATACTGGCTAAGTGCATGGGCTCTGGAATCAGAGAGCCTGGATTCAAACTCAGTTCTGCCACTGAATGACTGTGTGACCTTGAGCAAGTTACTTAGCCCTTCTGTCTCAGTTTTCTCATTTGTAAAACAGTGGTAGAGGGATTACTAACTGTGCATATTTTTAAAGACTATGGTGTGGTTTGAATGCAAAGGCATGAGTGGTGCTTGGAGCCATTTATAGCACTAAAGGCTCAATAAAAGTGGCTTTAATGATTACTTTTACTATTAGCCTGTGCTCGGTATTGGTTTTCACCCCAGTTTACAGATGTCATATGAATGAACGAGAGAGAATGAATAGAAGGAACTGATTTAACCCTGGGCCAACACATGCTGGGATGGCCCTATTTACAGCCCTTCCTACAAGGTAGGGCAAACCAACTCTGCACAGCAACCCTTATCAAGTGTCCATTCTAGTTACTGCCCATTAGATTCTACCCCTCACACCAACTCCCAGGATCCAAGTAAGACCATACAGCCCACCTGTTGAATCTGATGAGCTCTTGCCTTAGGACAGTGTTCATAGATTCACCATAGACCACAGGGTACGACTTCACGACCAACTCCAAGTCAAAGTCATTGGGAAGCTTGGAGAGTAGGTCCTGGGCCAGCTCCTCAACCACTTCCTTAAAGTGTAAGCATTAGAGAGGCGAATGAGACACAAGGCCAGCGGGCTGTGGCTTTGTCCAGTTAAACATGAAGCAGTGAGCCTTTGTCTTTTTAAACACAGTCTACAGGACCTTTCTGGGAACTCTCCTACAGAAGCCAATTCTGCCCTGAGGGAAAGGAGGATACCCATCCCACCCACTCCCAACCCCCACCCCTGCCCCCAGCCTTAGGGAGGACATCACCTCTAAGCTGAACAATGAAAGTCCTGAGCAAGGGCCTGAGGGCCAGGTGGGGAATTCGTGCTCAGCCAGCCACGTAGACTCAGGGCAGTGCTGAACCCTGCAGAACTGCTCAAATCTTCAAGGTCACCCCTGGGAGACAATCTCCCAAGGCTCTCATAGCCAGCCCCTTAGGACCAGCTCCAGGTGCAGGTGAGACTTTGCTCTGTCCCAGTGACATGGACACCTGGGAAGGCAGTAGGCCATTCCTCAGCATTAAGAATAGCCCGTGGCAGTGAGTTTAGCCAAGTAGGGAGGGGACAGGCCTAGAGGAAGAGTAGGAAGAGGAGGTGTGGGAGAGAAACACAGCTCTGCCGTCCTTCGGCTCGAGGAGGCTGGAATGTACACTTCCTTCCCTCTTCCCACTGTGAGGGGAATTTCCATCCCTAAGCTGAGACACACAAACCAGGCTGCTTTATCTTCACACATATTACCACTTATGGTACTATGAACCAAATTGAGAAACCAAATACAATCATCCCTTGGTATCCACTAGGGATTGGCTGCAAGACCAAACTCCACAGATGGTCAAGTCCCTAATAGAAAATGGTGTAGTATTTGCATAGAACCAACACACATCACCCCTCCCCCCCATACTTTAAATCATTTCTAGATTACTCATAATACCTACTACAATGTAAATGCTATGTAAATAATTGTAAGTACAATGTAAATGCTTTTTAATAATTGCTGAAGTGGGGTGAATGCAAGTTTTGCCTTTTGGAAATTTCTGGAATTTTTTTTTCTGAATATTTCAATCTTTGGTCGAATTCAAGGATGCAGAACCTGTGGATATGCAAGGCCAACTGTATGCAAAGTCCACAGCTGAGCAGGGTTGAACATGGAGTAGCTCAGAAGCTGGAGAAGGGAAGAGAAGGAAAGGAGAGATCAGGGTGGAGTCAGGAGATGTGGTTCTGGGCCTGGCACTGCCTCTGTGTTTCTGAATGCCTTGAAGTGGGTCACTTCTTGCAGGGTTTGTTTTGCCCTCATCTGTAGACCAAGGAGGGTAGCCAGGATCAGTCCTTCACAATGTGTGGAATGATCACAAGAGATACCCAAAATGATTCCAGGTGTTTCCAGGACATAGAGCAAATAACGTTGAATCACATGATGAGAAAGTCACTCTCTTGTCAAGTTCTGGCCACCTTTTTCTTTTCATTCCCTTCAAGGAGAAAGTCTCAGGTCAGGGCTGACACTGCTCTGGAACACTTGCTGACCCTCCCCTTTTCCCAAGGAGCCAGAAAGACATCAGCAGCAGCATCTGGAAGAACCTAATAATGTTTAGCCTTTGTTTGCTTTTTGTGGCTGTCGCGACATTACGGAAATGGTACTGGGTTTCCACTTATGGTCCTGATGTGCAGTTTTTTAAATAAATGTTTTTAAGCAAAAGAGATTTAGTTTTAAGGATTATGTAAATGGAATACAGATGATATGTGGATATAGCAATGAATCATGAAGGTTATATAGGAACAGCTGACATTTTAGAAACACTGGTGCTCTTCCAGCTCAGTATTTAAAGACCTCAGCAGTAAGACCAGAGCACCCACATCCTCCCTCAAGGGTCTGCCAGGCCTCCACTTTTCTGCCTTCTTGGTCATCAGCCACAATCCTGCATGCCCACTAGATGAAAAATTGCCTGGGAAATTGAATTCAAGCCTGGTTACCTGAGGGGACTTGCCACTCCCTCCTGACTGCCTAGGGAGGGTCAGCAGCACCCCTTGAAACAGCTGGCTGGTTTCCTGGTTGTCTTTGGTGATATCGGCATTCTCGTGCAGGCCAAACACTTCTGGGTGGGCGGTGATAGGGAGGTTCCTGAGATATTCAATATAGGACTGGAAAGGAAATCTTCAGTTGACATAAGTTCAGGTTCCTTGGGGTCCCACAGATCACCCAAGGTTTTGCCAGAGCAGACCCATGCAGGAATCACACTCTTTCGGTAGCACAGGCCATAGACACACACACGCACACACCGCCGGGGCCAAGACATCCCAAGCTTTCCCTCATGCAGGTTTCGGAGGAGTGAGTATGAGTATGAAGGTAGATGGACTGAGTATCTCCCCTCCCACCTCTGCTGGCTTCCTCCCTGCTCCCCCAGCAGTCTTAGCTTTGGAGACAAAAGCTGGGTTTGGATTCAGGCAGAACAGGATTTGGATCCTAGCTCCATCTTAAACCAACTGTGTAACCTTGAGCTAGTCACCTGAAAGCCCAGTTTCCTTATCTGTAAGCGGGAAAATAAATGAGGTTATGAAGGAATAAGGCTTCGGCACATTAACAGGTACTCGATGAAAGTAAGCCCTTTTCATTCTTCCTTCAGATTTCTTGTTTTCTTCTTCCTTTTATCATTCTCCCATCCAGTTTTTCTGTTCCTCCCTTTGCCACCTTCTGAACCTTTGATTTCAAGTAGCAATTTCCATCCTGTTCACTACCAAGGCTTCATCTTAAACATCCCTGCCCCTTCTCCCCAGATGGACCCCATATTTTGAAAGATCTTGTCTACCAAATGACCAGCATTCATTAAACAGTAATAATGGGTATCTTGTAGGCTTTTGGGAAGATTTGAAATAGCTTATGGACCCGAGTCAGGAAGCCCAAGCTATCCCTGGGCCCTCCTTGGATACACTGTAACCCTAGCCACATGGAGACCGCCAAGCCCCTCTGGGGGGACAGAGGGACCTCTCCCTCCCCTGCCCCTCACCTGGTAGGAGCCATGAGGAGGGATGTAGTAAGTGTCTCCAGGAGCAAGACAGTAATGGTCCTGCTCAATTTCCTTACAGTAGAACGTGGACAGAAGGGATAGCAGGAGCCTTCTGTCTTTGTCATCTGTCACTCTGCCTCCATAATTACATTCCCCTGGGGACAACCAACAGAAGAAGGAGTTGAGCCCATAATGAACTTGGTCAATAACCTAAAACAGAGGATTCTTCCAGCCAAGGAGCTCTGCTGAGACACAGGGTTGCTAAAACCATGCTCAGCTTGGGATGAGACCAGGCCTTTTTGGTATTATGGTTGCCACAAAAATAATACATGTTCACCATATTAGAAATTAGAAAATAGTGATAAACTGAAAGAAAAGCAAAACAATCACCAATAATTCCAACAAAGGTAACTGTTAACATTTAGGCATCTTCCAGACATTTGTCTGGACATTTGTGTGTATGTGTACATAAATGTGAAAGGCATTATAGAAATGTGGTTCAGGGCAAGAACTCTGGCATGAGACAGTACTGAGCTCCAATTACAGCCAGTTTCTGGGCTCCAACTTTTGCCACTTATTAGCAGTTTCTCATCTGTCTAGAAGTAGAGATAACTGCATACCTACCTTACGTCATTGTGGTTAACAACGCTTATAAAGCATTTAGTACAATGCTTAGCATATAGAAAGCATTCAACTACAGCTTTTACAAATACGTATAGTTTAGAAAATTAAGATTATCCTATATATACTTCTTTGGGATATGACTCTCCTACCCCCATCCCCATCATCAACATCATTCTCTGAGACTCAGGTTTCTACACGCAGATTTCTACAAAAAGAATTAGGCAATTTTTTGAGGGGCCATCAAATCCGTCTCACCAACCCAGGATGCACTTTCTAGCTGGATCAGGTCCCACAGTATGTGGGTACCACCTGGTATTTGGAAGCTGGGGACAACACACTAGTGTGCAAGGAAAAGACATCTGTGTGTGTGTGTGTGTGTGTGTGTGTTTGCGTGTGTGTTTGCATGCAAGGGCTCCCCTGAAGGGTGGGCTCATTTCCAATTCTAATCATTCTAGGAAGGAGCAGGTCTACAGACATGAAACAGGAAGTGTGACTCAAGTTGAGGAGGCCTCAGCCTCTCTTGGTATTGGAGGGGTCTAAATGTCTAGGAGGAGCATCCTGGTGGCTCATTAAGGAAGAAGTAAGAGACTAAGGGGAAGCTCATACCCACTGAGTAATGTGAGCCCTGCAAAAACTATTTGACCTTAAGCCAGACCATCTAGGTCTCTCTCTGTTGACCTCTCAGGCCTTTAGCAAAGTTTAGTTGGAACATTATAGTTTGTCCCAGCTGTAAAGAGGTTTACGACAACACTAGAGCTACAATATTAAAGAGAGAGTAGTTCCCCCCTGAAGTCAGCATGGCAGTGCTAGAGAGTACCAAAGAGGGACTACCAGTGAAGGTAAACCTTAGGTACAGAGTCATGATCCAGGGTTCCACCTCCACTCTCTCATCAGCAAATTTTACTTCAGGGGATACCCTTATAGGCTCTGGGGTTTATGTTTATGAAGGAAGGTACATTTCTTTACTTATATGTCTCCTCTTTGTAGCAAGAGCATAAGTTCCTAAAGGGGCCAGGATGTGCCTTATATCCCTTCTAGATTCTCCATTGGCTCTGCCACAGGGTTGGGGGTACCAGATTAAGAATGTATTTGACTTTGGCCCATCTAATTCGATAACCACTCTCCAAATAAGACCCGTCTCT
The DNA here is from genome assembly GCF_003676395.1 of Aethalodelphis obliquidens. Taxonomy (NCBI): domain Eukaryota; kingdom Metazoa; phylum Chordata; class Mammalia; order Artiodactyla; family Delphinidae; genus Aethalodelphis; species Aethalodelphis obliquidens. The sequence goes on along the minus strand of NW_020837974.1, from coordinate 21,870,488 downwards.
TTGATCAGTCTGTCCCTTGCGGTCAGTACAGAGCTCTAATAATCATCTCTATCTGATCTTCTTTCCTTCCAGGTACACAGGAAGGTTGTAACTCCCGGGGCCTCTGGCAGTGAGGTGGGGCCAGGTGACAAGTTCTTGCACGTTTAACTCCTGGCATCAGCCCGTCAGTGCTACCCTGTGGCAGTGACCACGCAAGCGTATGTTGAGACGGTGGCGTCAAAATTTGGTGGAGCCTTTGCCAGCTGCGCCCCTGATAGATAATTACAACGAGCAGACACCCTTGCCGATTCACACTGGACACGCAGGATGGGCAAGAAATGTCTCACACCCTTGAGATTTGGGGACTGCTTGTTATCTCAGACTAACTAGTCTATCCTGACCGGTGCAGTTGGAAAGTGACTATCCTCAAGCCAGCTGGCACAGTTGGAGCAGGTTGGTTTATGAGCTGCGGGCAGTCCAATACTAAGACCTCATCCCAGGGCAATCACGCACTCATTCTGCGATCTGAAGGGGAGCCCTGGGATGTGCTTCTGTGTGGTCTGGAATAATGGGGATATGGGTCATTTCTTTGGAAAAGTTCTCTCACCCAACTAAACTCCACTGAACTTAGGTTGTGTGTCCCCTGGGGTTTTGGTTTGGGAGACACTGTGCTGAGTTAAGGTCTTGGTCACCTTTTACAAATGAATTTACTCACTCTAAAGCAGGATTTCTCAGTCTTGGCACGACTAACATGTTGGACTGGGTAGCCCTGTGCTGTAGGGGGCTGTCCTGTGCATTGCAGGACGTTTAGCGGCACCCTTGGCCTCTACCCAGTAGCACATCCATTTAGCTGTGACAACAAAAAGTGTCTCCTCAGTTTGCCAGATGTCCCCTAGGAGACAGAATCACTCTTGGTGGAGAACCACTGCTCTAAGGCCTCGGTCTTGTCAGTTGTAAAACAGGGTCGCTAAAGTGAAGCTCATAAGATTGCTGTGAAGAGTGAATGATGTAGGTAAAGTGCCTGCCGTATGATTGGGGAAAGGATCCAGAGTTGAGGGAGGAGCTTGTGTGTGACCTGGAAGATGCCCAGGTTTTTCTATTGAGCTGCATTTTGACTTTTGGCCATGGTAATCCATTCATTTAGCTCATCTATAGTTTATCTCCTATCTCTGGGATTACATGGTGTGCTTCTTGAGGGCAGTGACCAAGTCTTATATATTTACATTCTTCCATATTATGTACTAGTATATATTGGACGACTGATAAAAGGTTGCTGATGAATTGCTTTAATACAAAACAGCAAGTGTCACTTTCACCTCAGGGCACATCTGCTGGGAGCGCTCTCCTTCCTTTTTCCCACCGCCTGCCCCCGCTTTCTTCTTCCACTTGTAAAACTCCTACTGATCCTTCAAAACCATCTTTCACGCCTTCAGGAGGTTTTCCCTAATCATCCCCACCCCATGTCTGAAATTTAATCATTGTGCTATCTTATAGATGTTTCTCTTACTGAACTTATCACTGTACAGTTATTTATTTTGTTATATTTCCCTCCCTTTGTAGACTGTGCACTCCTTAAAGGGAGGGATTGATCTTGATTTTTCTGTGTGTGTTTTTTGTTTTTGTTGGTTTGTTTGTTCTACAATATACAGCATGGTGACCAGCATCATTAAGAGCTCCATGTCTGTTGAAAGCATGAGTGAGTAAGTAAACAAATGGAGATGGAAGCAGAGGAGCAGGAAGGTGGAGCATAATCGTGGAGGTTTATGGTTGCCAAAGCCTCCTTCCGTAAATACCTGTCAGGTAGGTCAGAGCATCCAACGGCACCTCCTTGTAGTCATTCAGAAACATTTGGATCTGCTGCATACTAATCCTCAGGTCGGATTCATTGAATTCATAAGGAATATTCCAACCTGCATGAGGCAGAGATAAATTAGATGCTTCAGGGATGAGAGCTCTTAATTTCCACTCAGAGACTGAGCTGGTGGAATTAAGCATCATTATGGATCAAGAGCCTCTTCCAGCCCTGTGACTATCAAGCACCAGGCCAACTATTAGCTTTGACCTTTACTGCCAACGTGGGAGACATCCTGCCTGAGAAAACATCCATTCTAAAGTCAGTTTCCTTATGGATCTCCCCCATTTGATAAGGAAGATGTTAACATCCTGGGATTTGTGGAATGAGAGGTATTCACCCTGGCTGGAATACCGTGGTAATGCACCGAACACCAAAAATAACACCCAAGCACAGCTAGAGAGCACTGTCTGTGACTGGGCAATAGAACTAAGGTAGCTTTGAGAATGCCCCTCCTCCCACTCATGGGAGAACTAGATGGCAGGCCTTGCAGAAACTACTGCTTGTATTTTCAAGTGTTATAATGGTAAATGCCCAGTGGGGCTGCACAAGTGACATAAATGTATGAACCAGGCTGGATGTAAGACAGTAGGGTATGGTAGGACCTGTGCTCAATGGAGACGTTTAATTTCCTCCTAAACATTCACATTCAAATTAAAAAGGTAATAAAATAACAAAAACTTCGGTTCTGGCAGAGAGAACACAACTGGGCAGTTGACTATAAGCCTAACTGCTGTATGGATGTTTGGAGGTCTGGCACGGGTGGGAGAATGATGGTGGGAGAATGTGGTGTGTGAGATGCAGATGTAGAGGGAGTGTCCCCTTTGGCTGTCTCGTCTCTGAAACCCTCAGTTGAAGGGTCAGGTGGTCTGTGGAGCTAACTGGGGCAGGTAGAAGGAAAGAGGATGTTCTGAGAGAATCACCAAAAGGACAGTTTGCCTCCTTTTGTAACCCGAAAGAATGGCTAAGAATACCTTCAGGTGGGTCATTTCAAGAAAAGAATTAGACTCAGCCCATGGGTGAGAGAAAAATAATCCAACCTTAAAACCATGGTGATATGGGATCTGCATTTAGCAGATGATCTGCTCTAACAAGAATACTGAGTCACTTAAGTTAGGCCATGGATAAGTTACATTAATAAAGAAATTTATGTTTATTTTTTCAAGGAGAAGCACAAACAGATGTCCCAGCTGTATTTCTTTCATTGTTATGCACAGGTAAAGAGAGCAACCTAAAGTGTTATAAATCACCTGGTGACGATTCCCTGGAGAGTGGCCATGATACCCAAGCTAGGCAAATACACCAAAGGGAAGGGCCTCCCCTCTTCTCATTATCATATTACTTCCGTAATTAGGGGACCTCTGATTCTGGAGCATCACCTCTTTCCCTGACTTTGATATTGACCTGGTTATAGGACTGCCAGACTTGTTAAATAAAAATACAGAGACGCTCAGTGATATTTAATTTCAGATAAACAACGAATCATATTTAGTATAAATATGTCCCCAATATCGCGTGGAACATACTTAGACCCTATTTTACTGGCAACCCTGGGTACAAACTCGAACGCACCCCTGTATCTGCCTGTGATCTTTCCCCCAGGCAATCCAGGTATGCTGCCACCTCTCACCTAGGGCTCCGAAATTTCTCCTCTCTTGAACGACGGCGTGGAAGAAGCAAAGGCTGAACAACAGCTTCTGCCACATCACTGCTTTTGTACAACTTTGGAAGAACACGGGGTCTGAGATGGGGTCACTGAGGTAAGAGCGCAAAAGGTTGGCCCGGAGCCCTTTGGGGGGCTCATTGGTCATCTTAATCCCATTCTGGAGGAGGCTGACTGGAAACTTCTCTGATGGATAGCTGGTTAACCAGAGTCTGGAAGAACAACAGACCCGACTATTTACGGCAACGCAATACATTATATTGAAAAACAGTAACAGAAAATAATAACTACCATTTATTAAGCATCACTAGATGCTGAACCCCAAGCTAAGAATTTAATTTATGTCCCTTCATTTACTTTAATCCTCACAGCCACCCTATGATTTATTATCCCCTTTACCAGTGAGGAAACAGAGGCATGGAGAAGTCAAGTGGGGTTTTCAAGGACACACCACTTAGAAGCAGCAGAACCAAGATGAACTCAGGGCTCCCTGACTCCAAAGGCCCTGTCCTAATCACTACACCATGTTCCTGCCCTGCTGGACTTTCTGAGCGTCTATTATGGTCAAATACTACACCCGGCACTCCAGGAGTGGCCGAAATGAGAAAAGAATTGTTTCTTGCTTCTAGATACTCACAGCCTTGCTGCTAGGAGGGGAAATGGGAGCTGGGGAGGGGAGAAAAGACAAGCAAACAGAATGCCAAGGAGTTATAAAATCAAGACCACAGGGAGGGAGGGAAATAATGGGCCATGGGGGTCCATGGGAAGAAGAGATTTCCACGGGGTGGAGAGAGCAGAAGTCTGCAAACTACTGCCAGGGAGCCAAATCTAGCCTTAGCCTGTTTTTGTAAATAAAATATTATTGGAACATGGCCACACCTCTTCATTTACAAATTATTTATGGATGCTTTCATGCCACAACAGCAGAGCTGAACAGTTGCAACTGACAACATGTCGTGTAAAACCTAAAATATTTACTATCTGGGCCCTCACAGGAAAAGTTTGCTGATCCCTGCCATAGAGGCCAATGGCATTAGAAATGGGTCTTGAGAATATGGAAGATTTCTTTTCTTAAATAATAAAAGTATATCTATGCCCATAAGAAATGGGAATATAGGTAAAAGTATTTAGAAAGGAAAAAAATACATGATTTTACCATCTACAGGTTAACATTTTGGCATATTGTCTTCCAGGCTTTTATTCATTTGTTTTTCTTACTCAAGCTCAGGTTACATACACACTGTGGCATCCTGTTTTGTTTCATTTTTGTGGGTTTGTTTTTCTTTTTTGCTAGACATTAGAGAGGTTTCCAACAGGAGGATTTGGGGATGGAAGGTCATTAAAGACACAGGACACAGGCTGAGCAACTGCACGGAGGAGGAAAAGTTGGGGATGTGGTAAGGCCTACAGTGGGCAGCCTGCTGTGGTCCAGGCACAGGTCTCAGAGGGGAGGGAAGAGGCCATAACCTGGGGGCCTGTGGCCTGACTTCAGTCTGCAGATGGGTGATGTTGAACTCTCACCATGCAAACCAACACAATGCTGTAACATATTTTTGAAGTAGTTGCCAACTTTTAAAAATCTAGGGCTTTCTTTTAAAAGTTCTAGATTCCCGTCTTTCCTTTAAAATAGTCATAAAATCTGGATACAAGAGGCCTGTATTCCTGCTTGGCAACAGCTGGTAGTAGGCAGTAACTGCTCTTCTCTACAGGGCATGTGCCTCTAGTTCACCACAGTCCCCACCACTCTCTACCGGTATTCAACACTGAGGCTGCCCATCCATGGTGATAGCTATTGTACTGTGGAAAGTGGAATATTTCTTGTGCCCAGTCCTCTTCACTCATTTATGTTACATTCCTCATTGTATAGGCACTTGAGTTTGTGACTTGGGTTAAGATCATATTACAGAAGACCTTAAATGTCAACATGAATAATTTTTCTTCATTGAGTATGTCCCTGATGGTCAATGAGTCAACTCAGCATCCAAAACCAAATAGAATTCTTGAAATTAATGGATTTCCTCTTAAACTCTTACATGAATCTCATATGAGTCTTACATGAACACAATCAACTACGGCCTAATCTGGCTTTGTAAATAAACACCAAACGCTTTTCTATTTTCAGGCAGACATGACTAAAATAAAAATAACCGGCAAAGTTTGTTGCCTAGAGCAGGAGTTGGCAAACTTTTCCTATGAAGGATCAAAGAGTAAATGTTTTAGACTTTGCATGCCATATGGTCTCTGTCACAACTACTTGAAGCATAAAAGCAGTCGTAGACAGTATATGAGTGAGCATGGCTGTATTTCAATAAAACTTTACTTATAGACACTGAAATTTGAATTTCATATAATTTTCACATGTCATGAAATAGTATACTTCTTTCAATTTTTTTCAACCATAAAAAATGTAAAAGCTATTCTCAGATTGCAAGCTGTACAAACACAGGCAGCAGTCTGGATTTGGCCATAGTTTGCTGACCCCTGGCCCAGAATGAAAGAATCACTGAACATTTGAGTTAAAAGGGGCTTTGAAGTCTGTTTCATCTCATCATCCTCTAAATGCAAATACTTAGGCCCAGTCTTGCTGGGCTTTAAAGTTCACAGAAAATAAATAGCTGTTTCCAGTATTGATTAAAATTCCATGGATCTAAACAAGTATAGGATAGATCAAGTGCCTAGACTACGGGTGGATTTTTTTTTTGTTTTTAGGCAAATAAGTTTTAAAGCTCCGATTTGCTGGCATTTAATCTACCTTCCCAGGCACATCTCCTATCACCTCCCAAAAACAATTGCTCACAGTGTATACCCAGGAATCATAGGATAACTTCTTGGTCTTTCCTTTGCTTTTACAAATGCTGCCCTTTCTGCCTGGAATGTCCTTCCTGGAAAACTCCTATTCATCTTTCGGTACTCCAGGTCTTCCCCAAATTGTCCTTCCCTTTTCCATTCTTATTCAAACAAGTACAGCAGGTATTGCATGGTATCAACATTATTCATCTATGGTCTGCCTTCTACTAGACTGAGAGCTTCTTTAAGGGTAGAACTTGTGTCTACACAATACCCTTGTGTCTTGCTCATCTTTGCATTCCCAGCCATTAGCATGACGTCTGGAACTTGAGGTTGGGGCTGAGGGACTCAGAGGTGGGGCAGCATCTCACCTGAATCCCATATTGGTGCTCTCAGGAACAATCACCTCCTCACAGATCTTCTCCAGCGCAGGCATCCAGCTCGTGGCCAGATGACAGTTCTGTAAGACCACCCAGGTCCCATCTTTGATGGCAGTGTTAATCATTTTGGCAGCAATAGGGCCTTGGCCTTGGCCAAGGGAGATGGTCTGTGTTTTGGCACCTCCCATGCCAAGATCATCAGCAAATTTCAGCAGGCCTGAGATCAGGAAGAAAAAAGGCTTTTGAAAGAGAACAGGCTATTTAAGACTGTATTAATAATAACAACACAGAAGAAGGGGTTACATTAAAATTCTGGACTCAGAAAGAAAGCCACTGGCTTTTGTTAATTATGAAATTAGCATCTTTCTGAGGAAGCTTTAGACTTCTGGTAAGATGGTGAACGAAGATACTACTGATTCTTCTTTTGCTCTAAATAGATAGACATTCTTCATAAAAAAAAAAAAAAGACACAAACTGAAAAAAAAAAATAAGAGTTTGAAAGGAAGAGAAATTCCCAGGTGCCAAAAATGAAGAGGGAACTCCAAACTAGAAAGGTTAGCACATAACCAAAGAACTAGGAACTGGGGTTTTCTTTTTAAAATTTTTATTGGAGTATAGTTGATTTACAATGTTGTGTTAGATTCAGGTGTACAGCAAACTGAATCAGTTATACATATACATATACCCACTCTTTTTTAGGTTATTTCCCATATAGGCCATCACAGAGTATTGAGTAGAGTTCCCTGTGCTATACAGTAGGTCCTTATTAGTTATCTATTTTATATATAGTAGTGTGTATATGTCAATCCCAATCTCTCAATTTATCCCTCCCCCGCTTACCCTCTGGTAACCATAAGCCTGTTTTCTACATCTGTGACTCTAATTCTGTTTTGCAAATAAGTTCATTTAGGAACTGGGTTTTTGTAAATTTATTTTACTAGGAAAACAGGTATTTGGACAGTGAAATTTCAAATAGATCTCTTTCACATCTCTTTTCCTCAGAGGCAGCCGATGTTACACCTTTCTGTGAGTCCTTCCAGAGATATTTCCCGCATTTAAGTAAATGTGTATACACTATTATACTTACATGAATTGTAGAACACTATATTTGCTTTTTACACTTAGATCTTTTCCACATCAGTACATATATAAAGGCCATATTCTTTTTCATGGTTATATAGTATTTCACCTTTGGAAAATACAATACTTTATTTCACCAGTCTAGTGGTTGGAGTTTGTCCACAGGGAATATAGCTTCGCACTTACAAGGGGTGGGACGCTAGAACTGAGACTTTTTTATAAAGTTAGGATCTTCAAACGACTGCACTCTCATGTAAGAAGGCCAGAAATCTGCTTTGTGTTCTTTCTTTAATGATTTTTAGATGCTTTTCTTTTATGATCTTTTTTAGAGACAATATTAATCTGCTAGGGCTGCCATAATAAACAACCAAAGATTGGGTGGCTTAAACAACAGAAATTTATTTTCTCTCAATTCTGGAGGCTAGAAATCCAAAATCAAGGTGCTGGCAGGGTTGGTTTCCTCTGCGGCTTCTCTCCCTGGCTTGTTTGTGGCCATTTTCTCATGTCATATTTTCACTGTGTCCTCACATGGTCTTCTTCCTGTCAGTGTGTCTGTGTTCTAATCTTCTCTTATAAGGACACCTGTCATATTGGATTAGGACCTACCCTAATGACCTCACAACTAACTCTTGAAGGACCTTATCTCCAAATACAGTCACATTCTGAGGTACTGGGAATTAGGTTTTAACATACAGATTTGGGAGGGACACAGTTCAGCCCATGATACCCCCAGAATACTGGGGGTTAATTCTTTTGATTGTTCTATGGGCTGATTATGCCTTTATAGTGATTATGCCTTATATATTTCCTCATGTAGTTTATAATTTTTTATTGTTGAGTTCACAATCAGCAAGTTTGTGTTATTTTGTGGGAGTCTGATACATCTTGGGTTTTAGGAGTGCCCTAACAGAACAATTTTGCATATGCAGACACTGGTGTCCCCAGCATCTTGTCATTCTGGATCAATTTTATGGGAAATTTCTGGATCAATTTTATGGGAAATTCCTCAGCTTGAGAATCCCATACCATAGGGTACTGTAAATCTACACCCCTGAGTTTTAATTTCTCACTGAAGAATTGCTTACTTTTTCCACGTTGCTTCTTGAGTCAGTAGCCTAAAATTCAGAGTTCTATGGAAAACAAAATTCTGAGTTCTATGGAAAACAAAGATACATGGATTTGGAACAAAACAAAACTTCTAGAAATGGAAAGCACCGTCATTGAAGATAAAAACTCAAAGCACTGATTAAAAAAGCAGGTTAGATACAGCCGAAAAGAGAATTAGTGGAAAGTAAGGTCTGCAATCAATGATGCATTCCGTAGTGATGGGAACCCCAGGTCTCCAAATACCATCACCTGCTAAAGGAATTGGAGTTCCTTGGAGAAACATTTGTTCAAGATAAGCCTGAAATATATATGGTAGTTCTACACAGCGAGGAAGTTATCAAAAACCACTGGGGGGGGCTCCCCTGGTGGCGCAGTGGTTGAGATGCTGATGCAGGGGACACAGGTTCGTGCCCCGGTCTGGGAAGATCCCACATGCCGCTGGGCCCGTGAGTCATGGCCGCTGGGCCTGCGCGTCCGGAGCCAACAGGAAAAGCCACAACAGTGAGAAGCCCGCGTACCGCCAAAAAAAAAAAAAAAAAAAAAAAAAAAAAAAAACCACTGGGGTATGTGAAAAGGATATTGATACAGAGGTGCTACCACAGGCCAATGACTGAATAATCTGAGCATCAAAAAGAATAATGACAGCAGTGGAGTAAAATACCACTATATTGGAAACATCCAATATGTTAAAACTAATACATTAATAATCGTACCAAAAACCCCCATCTTACTGCTTAAGTAACTTTGGAGGTCACTAGGGCACCAATTCACTATTCTGAAAGCTGGTAAATAAAGAGTATGAACCAAGCATCTTTTCTGCCTGTCCTTTTTGAACTATATTTAGAGTAAACTAAAGAGTTGATAAAGAAAAATCCTTCTTTATAGAAGAGTTCCAGCTAATAAATGTGGGAGGAATGATAGAATTAAAATATCATCATTTTGCAGCCCCTAATGAAATAATGGATCTGGGGAATGATTTTCTAAGGCTGATAAAACCATTAGGTCAGTGGTTCCCATTGGCTGCACACTGAAATTACCTGAAAAGCTTTATAAAACACAGTGCCTGGGTCTCACCTACAAAGATTTTAACTTAATTGGTTGAGGGTGAGGCCTGCACATGGAGATTTTCTTTTTTTTTTCTTCTTTCTTTCAATTTTTAATTGAGATGTCCTCTTTATTTCACCCTCATTCTTGAAAGACAGATTTTACGTTTGCATACTTTCTTTTAGCACAATGATGGTATTATTCCACAAATTGCACTGTTGCTATTGAAACATTTGCTGTCAGTCTAACTGCTGTTCTTTAGAGGTAATCTTGTTTTTCTCACTGACTGCTTTTGATTTATTTTTTTACTGAAGTATATAGTTAATTTACAATGTTGTGTTAATTTCTGCTGTACAGCAAAGTGACTCAGTTATACACATATATACATTCATTTTTACATTCTTTTCCATTATGTTCTGTCCCAGGATACTGAATATAGTCCCCTGCACTATACAATAGGACCTTATTGTTCATCCATTCTACATATAACAGTTTGCATCTACTAACCCCGAACTCCCAACTCATCCCTCTCCCACCCCCCACCCCCTAGGCAACCACCAGTCTGTTCCCTATGTCTGCGAGTCTGTTTCTGTTTCATAGATAGGTTCATTTGTGCCATATTTTAGATTCCACATATAAGCGGTATCATACGGTATTTGTCTTTCCATGGAGATTTTCTTAAAGCTCCCTAAGTACTTTCAATGGGCAGCCAAGATTGAGAACCACCATATTAGGTGAAAGGCTGATGGGAAACTTTATACAGGAGGCGGTGGAGGAGTCACGAGCTGAAGCACACTGACAATGCCTGAACCCACTGATCAATCTTAATGAAAAAAGATGACCAGACAGTATGTGCCTCCTAATACGGCACACTCTGAGGGACACAGTACCTGCAGTTTCCTGGGAAGTTATCCCAGCTGAATCTAATCAAGCCTCTAGCACAGAGGGACAGGAACAAGCTACATACACCGTTGGATTTTACAGGCCTGTCCTCTCCCAACACAGCATCATCATTTTACAGACCATATTCTGACCTTGTCCCCATTTCTCTTCTCTACTTTTCCTGGTTTCCCCTCATTTCTCTTGTATAAGCCTGCCACAGAAAGGACACAGGGGAAGGAGAAAAGATGCTAGAAAGGGGTCATGAATTGAGCTTGACAACAACAATAATTTGGGTGTAGGAACCTGGAAAGGGTACCAGTTCATTTCAGCGCCTTCCTCTGATTGCCTTTGAGGAGAAGTGCTGGCTTTCTAACCGGGTCAGGATACATGTCAAATTCCTCAGCTTTCACAGAACTGCCAACTATGTCATTTGCATTTCTGGTATTCTTTCTTCATTCAGCAACAGAGAAAACTAAAGCTTTAAGATTCCCCAACAGAATAGAAAACGAATCTATTTCTGTCAACAACTCACACCCTTTTATAATGCACAAACACTTTCTGGAAACATACACAAACTGTTAGTAGTGGTTGTCTCTAAGAGGGTTAGGAGGAAGATGTACCTTTCACTTTATACCAGGGTTTCTCAACCCCAGTACTATTTACATTTTGGGCTGGATAATCTTTTGTTGTGAGGGACTGTCCTGGGCATTGTAGGACAGTTAGCAGCATCCTTTGCTTCTATCTGCTAGATGCCAGTAGCACCCCCTAGTTTTGACAACAAAAATGTTTCCCCAAATGTCCCTTGAGGGGACAAAATGGAGCCATAGTCCTATACTTTTTGCGTTGTTTGATTTTTATTTTATTTTTTTACTACATGCAGCATTAATTACTCAAAATATTTAAAAATTGAAAGAAAAGAAAGAAGCGTAGCTGAGAGAAGCAACAGTCTGAGAAAATGGTCTAAGACAAAGGTGATAAACTAGCAGTCACTTGGCTCAATCTAGCCCTGGCTTTTTTTAAGAAAAAATCTGAATGAGATATCAGGATTTAAAAATGGGTGATTTCTACCTTTCTGGTTGCTCTTGAAAAAGCAGATGGTCTGGTCATCCTGAGATCACGTTATCAGACGGCACAATGCACAAGAGCTGAGTAGCAGCTGCCCGCTTTAGGCAGGAGAAGAAGTCTTATGTCGCCCCAGCCCTGCCTTAGTCTGTTAACTGCTTGACCCTCAAAGCCCTTTGAATTTGAGATTCCTGCTGTAAGGGACAAGCTATTGTCATCCATCCATGCATTCTGGGCTTTTAATATTCCTCACACAACATTCTGCCCTTACCTGCCATTGGGTCTGCACCCGGAGACAACACGAATATCAGTGGTATGCAGCAGCTGGAATCATTGTAGGACCCCTGGAGATCAAACGTAGGGGCTTCAGTGTATACGTTTCCCATGTGTTCAGCAACGAACTTCCGAATGGCTGGAATCATTTTGTCAGGCCGCAGACATCGGAGAATCGCCATCCTCTCCAAACCTGGAAGAAGTTTCCAAGATCCAGGGAACATCTCCTCATGGGGCCAGGCTGAGTCACAGATGAGCTTCCATTCATTAGCATTTTGTTCCAAATGTTCCATGAGGCCTTTCAGTTTTGGCAAAGCGGATGCACGAACCACTTCTGCCCACGCCTTCTCAGACAGCCATTCGGAAACTGGGTTGGGGAAGGGGTTGTCCAGGGCAACGCCTCCAGTTAGAAGAAAGTACCAAATTTCCTCGTTAATTTGCTTTTTCTCTTTCATGATGCCTATCGTCAAGAGGAAGGAGAAAAGCAGCTTGTCCTTCTCAAACAGAGAGCGGCAGACATTGTTGTAGATGCTTAGAGTGAAATGTTCAATGATGTACTCAATTCGTAGCTCTAGTTCCTCGCTCCTCCTGCTATGGGCCAGGGAGTGCACGTAGAGGTTTATGAACCATGTCAGGGAGTACTGGTACATGGTTTCAATGTGGACCAGGTCAGAGATACAAAAGAAGATGGTGGCAGAGTGGACAGCCACTGGCTGGTAGCCCATCCGAGTCTCGTCGATCTGCATTTCTGTCACTGAAGCAATTTTCTGTTTCTCAGAGATTTCTTCGGAAAGCAGTTTGGAGGAGGACAAAATTTTGATGGCAGTCTCGTCCTCAAGGATGTTGCCCTCAGAAAGGGAAAGGACCTCCAAGATCTTATCTTCAATTTCCTTTAGCTGCTTCTTGTTCTTGGCACTTTCCACAATCAACTTGTTCTTTTTCTCTTCCAGTTCTGGCTTCTCCTTGGCAGCCACGATGCCAAGGAGTTGATCTTGGAGGCCCAAGGGGGTGATCATAAAGTTGAGGAGACAGACTTTCATGGCGACTTCAGGGAGATAATGTGGGTTCCTCAAACGGGTTGTGATATATAACTTAAAATCCCTGGAATATTCAATGATGTTTTCACCAAGCCTCATGTACTCAACCCCTTGCTGTCTGAATGTGGACTTGAGCAAGATGGGTTCAATAAAGGCATCCAGCTCTTCCCCAACATTTTCTAGTAAGACTGGGGTACCAAACTGCAGAGCGTTTTCCAGCGTCCTCACGTAGTTGGTATCCGAGAACTTGATGACTGACAGCCTATTTGCTTTCTCCATATTCTTGATCCACTTATTGGCCTGCCCCTGAGGGTCAATCATTAAGGCCCAGCGCCTGGAATTGGATACAATGATGCCATTGTCAATGGAGAAGGAGTCAGTGGGCAGCCCAGCAATCTGCCAGGCACGAATTTTTACAGGGTCTCCTAATGTGTTGCTAAGACTAAAGTCACTGGAGCCGGGGATGACCTTGTCCTTACATTGGGCCAACCACCACTTTTGGCACTCAGCCCGATAATCCATGGTAAAGGCCCCCAGGTAAGCCACGGTCCCAGAGGACAACAACACATCCCCTGTCAGGTTAGTATAGCGGACACCCAGCTGCCGGGCAGCTTCTGTCCATCTGTCCTTCTCTCCCCCAAGACCACTGATCAGTTTTTCTGCTCTGATCAACTTTTGGGAACAGATTTCAATGTTTTCCTCCAACGCCTTTTTCTTGGTATTCATCTCTTCAAAGTCATCGTTCAGGGACTGGAGGCGGCCTTCCACCGTCTTCAGCTCTGCTCGCTTCTGGTTCAGTTTTTGCATCTGTGTGTCCAGCTTCCCCTCAGCCTCCTTCAGCCGCTCCCGTTTAGGAGCTACCACTTTGGCCACACGATCATACACCTCCATGGCCCTCACCCACTTGCACAGACCCTCACACGCAGATGACACATTTTTAATCACAGCCGGCTGGAAATCCGGGTGATCGATAAACCTTTCCCGGATCCGCTTCATGATCATTGGTGGGATGTTGTCTTTGTCATATGTCTTAAGACTCTCCAAGAATTTCAGATCTCCGAGAATCTTTCTTGATACCCCCCAGTAATCTTCTGTCATTTTACCTGTTTGGGACAAAAAACAGAGATAAGACTATTATTAAGACATTCTGCCTGAAACTTACAGCCCTGCAGTGGCTACTTCTCATATTTGGCAAAGAAAAAAAAAAAAATCTAAGGTCTTACAGAGGATTTTTAGGCAGAAGATATGTTGTATGATACCATAATGATGGATACATGTCATTACATATTTGTGCAAACTTGTAAAATGTATAACACCAAGAATGAATACTAATGTAAACTATGGACTTTGGATATAATGATGTGTCCATGTAGGTTCATCAGTTGTAACAAATATACCACTCTGGTGGGGGATGTTGATAATGAGGGAGGCTAGGCATGTATGGGAATAGGGGGTATATGGGAAATCTCTGTATCTTCAACTCAATTTTGCTATGAACTTACAACTGTTCTGAAAAAATAAAATCTTAATTAAAAAAAAAAGCCCAAGCTTCTTACCATGGTCTGGGTGGCCCTCCAACCTTCCCCACCTCATCCTTGCCTTGCTCCCTGGTCTTCAGTCACAAGAACCTTACTTCAATTCCTTGATGATCCCAAGTGCTTCGCTACCATGAGCTCTTAACCTAGGCTGTAAATGGCATCTAGATGGCTCCTGGCCAGACTTCAGGCTCATTTTAAAAGCCACCTCTCTGTGGAGCATTTTCTTTCATCTCAGAGGCTAGAACATCCATTCTCTTTATAGCATTGACGGCAATCTGTGATTTTTTTTTTGGTTTAGTTTTGATTGTCTGTCTCTCCCTCAAAGCTGTAAGCTTCTGGGGAGAACAAGATGGCGGAGTAGTATGACACTGAGCTCACTTCCCTCCATGAACATATCAAAAGTACATCTACACGTGGAGCAGATCTCACTGAAAACCAACCGTAGACTGGCAGAAAGACTCTTCTACAACCAAGGCTATAAACAGAGATCCGCATGGAGTTGGGTAGGAAGGGAGGAGAAGCAATGAGGTTGGGACCTGTGCCCCTAGGAGGAGATACAGAAGAGGAGGGGATATCACAGGCTTGGAGATCCTCCCTGGGAGTGAGGAGTTCAAACACATATTGGGCACACTTGGAGTCTGGCACCAGGAAGATAAATTCCTTCCGCTGACTTGAAAACCAGTGGAACTTTTAGGACAAACTGAGACACCACTCATAAAGAGTGCACACAAGCTTGCCTACTCCTGGGAACACGATGAAGAAAGCAGATTGAAACTGCCTGGGGCACTGACCAGCTTCCCACCACTGCCCCAGTATGTGCCCGGCCTGCACCAAGTGCCTGCCCCAGCTCCTCTAGCTCTGGTGTAGCTCCCCACTAGGGTGAAGGCTTCCATTGCTGCGGAGAGTGTGCACTTGTGGGGGTGGGGTGGGGGTGGACCGAGCTGGTCCAGACCTGGCACTGCATCTTAATGGGATGAGGGTATCCATTGCTGGAGCTCATGGAGGCAGTGGATCAGGAGCTGTCTGAAGCTCCGACTGGTGTGCTGGGACCATCCCAGCACACACCTAGCCCACACAGGGTGCCTGCTCTGGCCTCCCTCGCTCCAGAACTGCTCCCCTCTGGGATAAAGGTGCCATTGATGGGAGGGGGAGAACACACATTTACAGAGAATGGAACCAGCTTGGACCCAACCCGCAGGGCTTCTGCTCCAGCACCATGGGACCTGCCCTGCCCCTGACGGGGTGGTGATGACCACTCAGCACAGGAGAAGGCTCATCTCACACCCAGCTCTGGCTCTAGCCCCTCCATCTCCAGCCCCCTTCCCACCAAGGTGATAGCTGCCAGCAGACCCTGGGGAAAGATGTGACCCATGCTCACTTCAAGATTCAGCTCTTCCACCAAAGCCACTGGGCACACATAGACTGCAAAGGGACACTCCCACACAAGAACACTCCTTTGAGACTGGGATAGGTAACTGTTTCATGTACTTTCATAGAGACAGAGACAGTTAAACAAAATGAGAAGACAGAGGAATATGTTTGAAACAAAAGAACAAGGAAAAAACCCTAAAAAACAACTAATGAAACAGGAATAAATAATTTACCAGATAAAGAGTTCAAAGCATTAGTAATAAGAATGCTAACTGAACTTGGGAAAAGAATAAATAAGCATAGTGAAAATTTTGACAAGGAACTAGAAAATATAAAAAAGAACCAGTCGGGGGCTTCCCTGGTGGCACAGTGGTTGAGAGTCTGCCTGTCGATGCAGGGGACGTGGGCTCGTGCCCCAGTCTGGGAAGATCCCACCTGCCGCGGAGCGGCTGGGCCCGTGAACCATGGCCGCTGAGCCTGCATGTCCGGCCCCTGTGCTCCGCAACGGGAGAGGCCACAACAGTGAGAGGCTCGCGTACCGCAAAAAAAAAAAAAAAAAAAGAACCTGTCAGAGCTAAGAATACAATAACTGAAATGAAAAACACAATGGAAGGAATTAACACCAGACTAGATGATACAGAGGAACACATTAGTGATCTGGAAGATAGAATAACAGATATCACCCAATCAGAAGAGCAGAAAGAAAGACAAATAAGAAGAAAAATAGGAAGCAATGAATGAGATCTCTGGAATAACATTAAATGTGCCAACATTTGAATTATAGGGGTTCCAGAAGGAGAAGAAAGAGAGAGAAAAGGGGCGAAATGTATTGGATGAAATCATGGATGAAAACTTCTTGAACCTGAAGAAGGAAACAGATATCCAGGTCCAGGAATCACAGAGAGTCCCAAACAAGGTGAACCCAAAGAGACCCATGCCAAGACATATAATTAAAATGGCAAAAATTAACGAGAGGATTCTAAAGGCAGCAAGAGAAAAACAGAGTCACATACAAGGGAACCCCCATAAAGCTATCAGCTGATTTTCCTGCTGAAACTTTGCAAGCCAGAAGGCAGTGAAATTATATATTTAAAGTGCTTAAAGGAAAAACCCTACAACCTAGGATGCTCTACCAGCAAGATTATCATTCAGAATTGAAGGAGAGATAAAGAACTTCTCAGACAAGCAAAACCTAAGAGTTCAGCAATACTAGCCAAACCTAAAAGAAGTGTTAAAATGTCTTCTTTAAGTGGAAAAGAAAAGGCTATAACAAGAAGTAAGAATTTATAGGAAAGGGAAAATCCCACTAGTGAAGGCAAATATATAGAAGAGGCTGTGGATCAACCACTTAAATAAGCTTAAAAGCTTAAATAAGATTAAAAGACAAAAATTGTTTAATCAATTATAACTACAATAAACAGTTAAGGGATAAACATGAAGATGTAAAGTATGACATCAAAAACACAAAACATGGGGGAGGGGAGTAGAAAAACATAGCTCATTTAGAATGTGTTCAAGCTTAAATGACTATCAGTTTAAGACAAGTAGATACAATTTAGGTCAACATATATGACCCCCATGGTAACCACAAATCAAAAATCTACAATAGATACACAAAAAATAGAAAGGAACATAGCATAAGACTAAAGAAAATGATCAAACCACAAGAGACTAAAAGAAGAAAAGAACTGAGAACTACAAAAACAACCAGAAAAGAAGTAACAAAATGGCAATTAAGTACATACCTATCAATAATCACTTTAAATGTCAATGGACTAAATGCTCCAATCAAAAGACACAGAATGGCTGATTGGATAAAAAAACAAGACTGCTGCTTATAAGAGGCTCACTTTCGAGCTAAAGATCACTTTATGATCAAGTGGGATTTATTCCAAGAATGCAAGAATGGTTCAATACCCACAAATCAATCAATGTGATACACCACATTAACCAAAGGAAAGATGAAAATCACATGATCATCTCAATAGATGCAGAAAAGGCATCTGTCAAAATTCAATATTTATTCATGATTAAAAACGCTCATCTAAATTGGTATAGAGGGAACATATCTCAACATAACTAAGGTCATTTATGACAAACCCACAGCTAATATCATACTCAATGGTGAAAAGCTGAAAGCTTTTCCTCTAAAATCAGGAACAAGATAAGGATGCTCATTCTGGCCACTTCTATTTAACATATTATTGGAAGTCCTAGCCACAGCAATCGGACAAGGAAAAGAAATAAAAGGCACCCAGAAGGGAGTGGAAGGGAAGGGAAGAAGGAAAACTGTCACTATTTCCAGATGACATGGTACTATATATAGAAAACCCTAAAGTCTCCAAGAAAAATAATAATTTTAACTGATAAATTAAATTTAACCAATAAATAACTGATAAATGAATTCAATAATGTTGCAGGATACAAGATTAATATATAGAGAGCTGTTGTTTTTCTATACATTAATAATGAAAGAGAAAGCAAGAAAATAATCTCATTAAAATCATGTCAAAAAGAATAAAATACCTAGGAATAAACTTAACCAAGGAGGTGAAAGACCTGTACTCTGAAAACTATAAAACACTGATGAAGGAAACTGAAAACGACACAAATAAATGGAAAGATATCCCACGTTCTTGGATTGGAAGAATTAATGTTGTTAAAACGTCCATATTACCCAAAGGGATCTATAGATTTAATGCAAAAACCTATCAAAATACCAAAAACAGAACTAGAATAAATAATCCTAAAACATACATAGAACCACAAAAGACCCTGAATAGCCAAAGCAATCTTGAGAAAAAAGAACAAAGCTGAAGGTATCACAGTCCTTGACTCCTTGTATGGTGTTGATACAAAAAAAAAGATACAAAGATCAATGGAACAGAATAGAGAGTCCAGAAATAAACACACTCACAGTCCATTAATCTACAACATAGGCGACAAGAATATACAATGGGGAAAAGACAACCTCTTCAATAAGTGCTGCTGGGAAAACTGGACAGCTACATGTAAAGAATGACATTAGAACATTTTCTCACACCATATATAAAAATAAGCTCAAAATGGATTAAAACTAAATATAAGACTGGAAACCGCAAAAGTCCTAGAAGGAAACATAGGCAGAACACTCTTTGACATAAATCATAGCAATATTTTTTTTGGATTCATCTCCTAATGCAAAGGAAACAGAAGCAAAACTAAACAAATGGGACCTTATGAAACTTAAAAGCTTTTGCACAGCAAAGGAAACTATGGATAAAACAAAAAGACAACCTACTGAATGGGGGAAAATATTTACAAATGATATGACTGATAAGGGGTTAATATCCAATATATATAAACAGTTCATACAACTCTATATTAAAAAACAAACAATCCAACCAAAAAATGGGCAGAAGACTTGAAAAGACATTTTTCCCAAGTAGACATACAGATGGCTAACAGGCACTGAAAAGATACTCAACATCGCTAATTATTAGAGAAAGCAAATCAAAACCACAGTGAGGTATCACATCACATCTGTCAGAACAGTTATCATCAAACAGACCACAAATAACAAATGTTGGAGAGGATGTGGAGAAAAGGGAACCCTCAAATACACTGGTGGGAATGTAAATTGGTACAGCCACTATGGAAAACAGTATGGAGGTTCCTCAAAAGACTAAAAATTGATCCAGCAATTACACTCCTGGATATATATCTGGAAAAAACAAAAACAGTAATTCAAAAAGACACATGCACCCCCAAGGTTCACGGCAGCATTACTTACAATAGCCAAGATATGGAAACAACCCAAGTGCCCATCAAGAGACGATGGGATTAAGAAGATATGGTATATATATATACAATAGAATATTACTTAGTCATAAAAATGAATGAAATACTGCCACACAGCAATGTGGATGAATCTGGAGGCTATTATGCTTAGGGAAATAAGTCCAACAGAGAAAGACAAGTACTGTATGTTATCACTGGTATGTGGAATCTAAAAAACAAAACAAATTAATGAATATAACAAAACAAACAGACTCACAGATATAGAGAACAAAGTAGTGGTTACCAGTGGGGAGAGGGGAGGGAGAGGAGCAATATAGGGGAAGGGGATTATGAGGTACAAACGACTATGAATAAAGTAAATAAGCTACAAGGATATATTGTATAACATAGGGAATATAGTCACTATTTTATTATAACTTTATTTTTTTAGATTGGCATCATTTTATTTTTTTTAACATCTTTATTGGAGTATAGTTGCTTTACAATGTTGTGTTAGTTTCTGCTGTACAACACAGTGAATCAGCTATACGTATACATATATCCCCATATCCCCTCCCTCTTGAGTCTCCCTCCCACCCTCCCTATCCCACCCCTCTAGGTGGTCACAAAGCACCGAGCTGATCTCCCTGTGCTATGTGGCTGCTTCCCACTAGCTATTTTACATTTGGTAGTGCATATATGTCAATGCCACCCTCTCACTTCGTCCCAGCTTACCCTTCCCCCTCCCCGTGTCCTCAAGTCCATTCTCTACGTCTGCATCTTTATTCCTGTCCTGCCTCTAGGTTCTTCAGATTTTTTTTTTTTTTAGATTCCATATATATGTGTTAGCATATGGTACTTGTTTTTCTCTTTCTGACTTACTTCATTCTGTATGGCAGACTCTAGGTCCACCCGCTTCACTACAAATAACTCAATTCCATTTCTTTTTCTTGCCAAGTAATATTTCATTGTATATATTTGCCACATCTTCTTTATCCATTCATCTGTCAATGGACACTTAGGTTGCTTCCATGTCCTGGCTATTGTAAATAGTGCTGTAATGAACATTGTGGTGCATGACTCTTTTTGAATTATGATTTTCTCAGGGTATATGCACAGTAGTGGGATTGCTGGATCATATGGTAATTCTATTTTTAGTTTTTTAAGGAACCTCCATACTGTTTTCCATAGTGACTGTATCAATTTACATTCCCACCAACAGTGCAAGAGGGTTCCCTTTTCTCCACATCCTCTCCAGCATTTATTGTTTGTAGATTTTTTGATGATGGCCATTCTGACTGGTGTGAGGTGATACCTCATTGTAGTTTTGAGTTGCATTTCTCTAATGACTAATGATGTTGAGCATCCTTTCATGTGTTTGTTGGCAATCTGTACATCTTCTTTGGAGAAATGTCTATTTAGGTCTTCTGCCCATTTTTGGATTGGGTTGTTTGTTTTTTTGATATTGAGCTGCATGAGTTGCCTGTATATTTTGGAGATTAATCCTTTGTCAGTTGCTTCACTTGCAAATATTTTCTCCCATTCTGAGGGTTGTCTTTTCCTCTTGTTTATGGTTTCCTTTGCTGTGCAAAAGATTTTAAGTTTCATTAGGTCCCATTTGTTTATTTTTGGTTTTATTTCCATTTCTCTAGGAGGTGGGTCAAAAAGGATCTTGCAGTGATTTATGTCATAGAGTGTTCTGCCTAGGTTTTCCTCTAAGAGTTTTATAGTGTCTGGCCTTACATTTAAGTCTTTAAGCCGTTTCAAGTTTCTTTTTGTGTATGGTGTTAGAAGGTGTTCTAATTTCATTCTTTAACATGCAGCTTCCAGTTTTCCCAGCACCACTTATTGAAGAGGTTGTCTTTTCTCCATTGTACACTCTTGCCTCCTTTATCAAACATAAAGTGACCGTATGTGCATGGGTTCATCCCTGGGCTTTCTATCCTGTTCCATTGATCTGTATTTCTGTTTTTGTGCCAGTACCATACTGTCTTGATTATTGTAGCTTTGTAGTATAGTCTGAAGTCAGGGAGCCTGATTCCTCCAGCTCCGTTTTTCATTCTCAAGATTGCTTTGGCTATTCAGGGTCTTCTGTGTTTCCATACAAATTGTGAAATTTTTTGTTCTAGTTCTGTGAAAAATGCCGTTGGTAGTTTGATAGGGATTGCATTGAATCTGTAGATTGCTTTGGGTAGTAGAGTCATTTTCACAATGTTGATTCTTCCAGTCCAAGAACATGGTATATCTCTCCATCTGTTTGTATCAGCTTTAATTTCTTTCATCAGTGTCTTATAGTTTTCTGCATACAGGTCTTTTGTCTCCTTAGGTAGGTTTATTCCTATAATAACTTTATCTTTTTTTAAATTTTTTTTTAAAAATTTATATTTTATTTATTTATTTTTGGCTGCACTGAGTCTTTGTTGCTGCGCGCAGGTTTTCTCTAGTTGTGGCGAGCGGGTGCTACTCTTCATTGTGGTGCATGGTCTCATTGCGGTGGCCTCTTGTTGTGGAGCATGGGCTTCAGGCATGTGGGCTTCGTTAATTGTGGCACACGGGCTCAGTAGTTGTGGCTCGCAGGCTCTAGAGCGCAGGCTCAGTAGTTGTGGCGCACAGGCTTAGTTGCTCCGTGGCATGGGGGATCTTCCCAGACCAGGGCTCAAACCTGTGCACCCTGCATTGGCAAGCAGATTCTTAACCACTGCGCCACCAGGGAAGTCCCCTTATAATATCTTTAAATGGCATATAATTTAAAGTAATTTTGAGTCACTATGCTGTACACTCAAAAACTAACATAATATAATAAATCAAGTACACATTTAAAAAAATTTGTATGCTCCTTCTGTGTTTACTACAATCTGGCACAGTGCCTAATTATCAGTTTTCAGTATGTATTGAATGAATGTTGCCCCTTATCCCAGTCACAGATGAAGAGGGCAACCGGATCCATGGCTATGTGTTTTGAATATTCGTTTTCAAATATGGGAAGTGGGTCAGATGGAGCACATTAGGCTGTCCTTGTGATGAATCAGTCCTTCTAGTGAGTGAGTAAGTGAGTGAGGCTGTCTCCAGACAAAGAGTGAGGGTGGGGGAAGCAGCTTGCAGACTTGCAACAAAACAGAAGGCTGTCCTTGGTCTGCCCAGAAACAAAGCAGGGCCCTATTCACCTTAGCAGCCTTCATGCTGACTAATGAATGAGTGAGCCCAGATCCCATCCCAGGGCAGTGCTCCTTTTGTTAATGTGTTAGAAAAAAGTCAAACTCTTTGACTCAGGTAATTATAAACCCTTGCCAAGTTCAGGCTCATCAAAAAAAATTGTACTTGAGATATCATATTAGGTACAACAGGTCAAATATGTCCTATTCCTAAAGCAAGCTTAGACACCAAAGAAATATTTCCCATGAAAGTTTTTGTTTGCATTCTAGGAAATGATCTGCTTTGTTTAAATTCAAGGTACCCAAAACTAATTCAATTGCTCTTCTGCTCCGTCCCAATGTACTGGCTAAATTCTGTGGGTTACATGAATAGTACCCAAAATTCATTTCAATTTTAAAATAAGAAAGGTGAATGATGCATCCTGTGCCCACCATCAATGATACAGGAAGAAAACTGATTTTTTGTGACCTGGCCATGCTTTGCGTATCTCAGCAGTTCTCAATCCTGGCTGCACCTTAGAATCACCTGGGAGCTTTAAGAAAAATACTAATGCTCAGGCCACACCCTAGACCAAAGGAATACGAATCTCTAGGAGTGGGGGCAGGGGCTTTAGCATTCTTGAAACTGCCAGGTGATTCCAGGGTGCAGCCAGATTATACCTCAGCTGCTCCCCTAGAGGAGTCTCCTGTAATGTCTGCTCCCTGCTTGTCAATCCTGATCACCTTTGCATTTCTTCATGTGTTATTTGGCCTGAAACCAGCCAAGGAAGAGGGAATGATAAACAATGGGAAGCAGAAGCCAGAGTCTCCCAAATGAGGGATCAGAAATTTCTAACACATCGGAAGGAATGGAGGAACAGCAGGACTGTTTGAAGGATACGAAGATTCAAAAGATAGGAAATATCACTGGAGATGGTTTATAAAGTCCTTGTTCAATTCTAAGACACTGGTTTTACTGCAAGATCCTGCATCTAATTTGGATTTTAAGAATGAATTTTCACCTATTCATGCTTCTAAGGCTTGATTATATAAGCTTTCCTCTTTCCCTCCCCTATTCCTTTCTCTCCTCTTCTAAGTTTCTGTTTCCTTGTCTTCCTCAGGCCCATCAGTTTCAGTCTTTCCCTCCCTTGCCCCTGTCTCTCTCCCTCTAATCCTTCACCAGCAGCTCTTGTTCCTCCTCACCCCGTCCCCAACCCAGACCTCTCCTGTTCTCTCTGTGTGTCTTTGTCTCCCTGTCTCTGTCTCTCTTCTTTCTGGTCTCTTCTTCCCACTCACTCTCTATTTTCGTATGTCTCTGTATCTCTGGGGGTCTCTGTCTCCATTTCTCACTTTCAGCTTTTCTGTCTCTCTGCCTGTTTTTGTTTGTTTCTCTCTCCCGCCCATATCTTTCTCTCTCTGTCTCTCTGTATCTGACATGGTTAAGAGTCTCTCCCTCCCTCATTCACCTCCCCACCTTTTGTCTTTCTCCCTCCTGATTTCTTTCCCTCCCAACCTCCCTCTCCCTGTTCAGGATCTCTTCGTGTCTATGTGCTTGCATATGAAGGCGTCTAGGTGTCTGGGTCTCTCCCCATTTATTTCTCAGTCTCTATCTCTTTCTCTCCATCTCTCTGTCTCTGTCTCTGTCTCATTCTCTTATCTGTTTTTCTTCTGGGTATCTCTTTCTGTGTCTGTCTCTTTTTCTGTTTCTCCTTTATCTTTCTCTCTCTAGCTCTTTCTGTTTCTCTCTCTTCCTTTCACCCACACACTACTCTGTGTGCTTGCTCTCTATCAGTCCTCTTGTCTCCATGACCTTCATTTTTGTAATGATTTGTAGGCAGGGGCCTTGACTGAGCTTGGCTTCACCCAAAGATGGCTGCATTTTCCTTACTGACTGAGAGGAGAGAGGATGGTGAAGAAACACAAGTGAGCGCACACGCATCCTGGTGCCTTTCTTATTTCCCCCAAGACACCATGATACTGCCTGCAGGCCTGGGGCCGGATGAGCGGGGGTGCTGGCAGCCTTCCTGCCAGGGGAGCACAGCCCGTGCAGGCCACTGGGTCGGGAGGGGTGCGGGTTTGTGGGGTGGTTACCGCTGCCACTAGGGTCCGGCTTCCTCTCTGGCCTCAGCCCCTTCATCACACAGATGCTCTCCATGACCAGCTTGACAGGACCTGGTGGGTTCTGCATCGACTTCACCAGTGAGATGTCTGCCGGGTTCAGGGTGTCCAGTGCAGCGAGTGCAGCCTCCAGAGCCGGCATTGCCTCTGCCAGATCCCCTTCACATTCGTTCTGCAGGCGGTACAGAGACAGAAGGGGTGAGTGCCTGGCGCCCGGCACACCGGGCGTGAAGCAAGCTCTGCTCCTGGGGGAAGCAGCAGAAGGGAGAAGAGGTGCCTCCCGCCCCAGTGTCCTTCCAGGACACTGCTCCCTCCCGGAGGTTTGCATGGCGAGGGTGGCTCTCACAGGCAGCAGGGAAGCATGCACGCATTTGGGAGCTGTGGTTTGGATGCCTTGGACATTTGAGAATTTACCTGTTTTGCGATCTTAAAAAAATCATGCTTTTGGTTTTTAACGAATTCCCAAGAGATATATGCAGTCAGTGACCTCATACCCATTGATCAAGGATGGGTTGAGAAGATGAAGTAAAGAATGAAGCCTAGGGGTGAGTGACAGATGGGAAGGGGATTAGGGCAAGTTTGGGGAAGAATAAGGCATGGGGGGTGGGAGAATGTCAGAGATGGGGTGAGGGTCTGGGATGCACTGTAGCTCAGAGATGGGGTAGGGGTGGAGCTGGGGACAGGGTGGAGTTTAAGGCAAGACTTTCAGGAGGAGGAATGGGGATAGAGATTAGAGCTGGGTAGTGAGTTCTGGGAAAAGGAGACCGTATATGTTTTGCCCATTATTTCTTTGTTTGAAAGCAAAGCTAACATAATGGAATATTATTCAGCCATAAAAAGAAATGAAGTGACAATTCATGCAACAAAACGGATGAACCTTGAGAACATTATGCTAAGTGAAAGCAGCCAGACAGACACAAAATGCCACCCCCTCTATGATTCCATTCACATGAAATGTGCGTAAAAGGAAAATCCACAGAGGCAGAAGGTAGGTTAGTGGTTGCCAGGGGCTAGGCAGAGGGAGAAATGGCTAGCGACTGCTAATGGGTACAGGTTTCTTTTTGGGTAACGAAAATGTTCTAGAAGTAGATAGTGGTGATTGTTGTACCACTTTGTGAATAATCTAAAACCTCTGAGTTGCATGATTTAAAAAGGTGAATATTAATGGTATGTGAATTATATCTCAATTTTTTTAAAAAAAGGGAAGATTAACATTGTAAGATTTCAGAATTTCATAGATTACAGTTGGCCCTCTGTACCTGTAGATTTGCAACCACGGGTCCAGAGGGCAGACGGCAGGGGCTTGAGCATCTGCGGATTTTGGTATCTGTGGGGTGGGCCGGGGGGTGGGGTGGGGTGGGGAGGGCTGGACCCAATCCCCTGCAAATACAACTGCATTTAGCAGTTCAATTACCAAATCCTCCTCCAACAACAACAATGAAACGAGGACTCGAGAGGGAAAATGAGTTAGCCAAGGTCACAAAGCTGGCTAGTCAACGAGCCAAGCTCCAATCCTGGGCCCCTGGCTCCCCACTCAGTGAATTTTCTGTTAGTCTCCCAGCGCAGGGACTGATCACACAGCCATGACTGAAGTGAAACTTCAAAAGAGAATGTTAAAAGTAGCATGTGTCGAAGTCTATGTCCTGCACGTTTATTGTGATAAGCAAACAAAATAAAGGAGGTTCCACCTTCTTACATACAGGTGTGTGCACATGTGTATATATACACGCGTGTGTATATCATGGATTCTTTATTTTAGGTTTTCTGCTTTTCCTATACATTTATAGCAAGGTTTTATTTGGCTTCCTTATATTAACTCCCACCCTCAGATGAGCCACGTTAGATGTCCCCAGTATCAAAATGGAACGTCCTGCTTTGGATGGTAAGAATGGCTCAGTCCCAGGGGCAACTTAGTTTGCCCCTTCATCAGCCCTAGGATATGTGCCAGAGTGCAAGACGAGGGGAAGGACCAGAGCTGCCCCCTGCTGCTTCTCATGACCAGCTTCAGAAAGGGTTTGGTGGCCGAGGAGACTACAGGTATTGGCTCAGCTACATCTTTGGATCCTCAGTAGATTTCAACCATCCCAGGTGCCCCTGGTGTCCTATTATTGATAGTTCTGTGTCACTTTCTTATAATGTGCCAGACAACTAGTGGCCCGGTAGCTCTGCTTCTTTCCTAAGGTTGAGGCCTGGATTCTAGCAAGTTTGTTTGTTAAAGTGACTCAAAAGGCCTCTAATTGTAACATTTAGAGTTACAAACTCTAGCAGTGATTCTCAACACTGACTCTGCATCAGAGTCACTGAGGAGCATTTAGGGCATCCTCACGGTCAGGCTCCACACCCAGAGATTCTGATTCATTCAGTCTGGGTGGAGTCTGGGCATTTGCATTTTTAAAACTCCAAAGCTCTGTTGAGAGATTCCAGTTGATACTCTGGAAACACTGAAAGCAAGGCAGGAAGGAACAGACTTCAATGCCCAATAGGGGAATGGCCACTTGAGAGGTGAAGCACCTACTTAAAATGGTCATTAAAATGATTATATGACATTTTGGAAAAACATTTGTGATAAGCTGTTAAGGAAATTAAAAAGCATAAAGCAAATCACAATTATGCTATGATTGCAATACCAGAACTATCCACGTGTATAAACAGGAAGTAGAGGAAAACTTGGAAAATTGGAAAGGTGTTAAAGTTGAGCTCTTAAAAATTCTTTTGTATGTGTTACGACACCATTTGTTTCTATGATTAAAAAAATTATAATTAAAAATGACTTCTGTGGGGACTTCTCTGGTGATCCAGTTGCTGAGAATCCGCCTTACAATGCAGGGGGTGCAGGTTCCATCCCTGGTCGGGAAGCTAAGATCTCACATGCCGCAGGGTGGGGCAACTAAGCCCGCACGCCGCAGCTATTGAGCTCGCCAGCCACAACTAGAGAGAAGCGCGTTGAGTCTGTACACTCTGGAGCCCACACGCTGCACAATGAAGACCCCGCGTGTGGGCCACAACTAAGACCTGACACAGGCCCCCCCAAAAAAACACCCCAAAAAATAAAATAAAAATGACCTCTGTGGCTTAGCAGTGCACAGAGCAGTAGGGCTGTTTGAGGCGTGTGAAGCACAGTGCTTGCAGATGAAATGTAATCAACTCTGCAGTACTCCTGACATCATTTATTATCCTTGTTATGGGGGAAAGAAATGATCCATTAGCTTAAAAAGAATCGACCAATGTAAGCAAACCATTTTATTTGGAAGCAAGCTCTTGTTTGAAGAATGGTCAGAAGAAATTTCTAACTGCTAAGTGGAGACACAGGGACAAGCATCTTCAGCTAAGTGCCAAGAGCCTTGGAGTCTGATCCCACCAACTAGCTGTGCGGCTCTGCAAAGTCAATTCACCACTGAACCTCAGTGTTGTTGACTTCTAGACATTGATGGCTGTCATTAGTAAGTCCAAAGTCATTGTGATAATGGAACCGTATACTTGAAAGTGCTTGGGGAAATATATAACATGAACATTAATCAGATTTTCTTCTAATGTCTGAATATAGGTGAAGCCCTTCCCAGGACTGTTCTTCTTTGGTATAAGAATTACCTTCAAATGGGGTCCTCTAGATTCAATAATCTGTCATTTGACAAATATTTACTCCACACCTATGACATGCCAGCCACATCTGAGCAAAAACATGATTGAGGTGAAGGAGATAGCCAGAGGGAAGAGCCAGTGCAAGGGCCCTGGGATGGGAACATGCCTTGTGTTTGTTTGGGGAATAGCTAGGAGGCTGGTGTGGCCAGAAGAGTCAACGAGGGGAAAGTAATAAGAGATAAGCTTAGATCTTGTTGGGGCTTACAGGACCTGTCGCTGAGCGAGATGGAGAGTATTTGTAAAACAGTAATGCTTCCTGGAGAGAGCCAGGTGTCATTTACTGGCTGTGTGATGCTGGGAAAGCATCCTTTCAAGCCTCACATCTTTCCTCTGCAAGATGGGCATGACCATGCATATTCTGCAAGACTTTGTTAGGCTCTAGTGAGATAACAGATGAACCCTGAAAATGCGGATTCCCTTTCTTCTCTCTCACAGTTTATACCTTGATTCCTTGAGCAATGGCGGCAGCAGCATTGGCTTCTTCTTCATCGGCTTGCACCAGAAGTTTCTTGGCATCGGCTTCTCGCGTCTCCCCTTCAATTTTCACCATCATCTTAGCGGTCTCCTCAGAGGTCTGAATGAGTTGGGGCTGGAGGGCAGTCAGTTCTACTTGCATGACGGCCACCTAACAAGGAGAGGAAGGTGGGAGGGGTGCAGGGTCAGCTATGTCAATGCCAAAAATGGCATGGCTGGCAAAAGTTGAAACGATTCTCTAACCTATGACACACGCAGAAAATACTAATGATTTTAATGGTACTGGGTACATATTTGTTGGCTGGAGTTTCTCTCTTTGATCTTTCAATATTTTGTTACTGAGTTCATGCTATGTGTTGTAGTTACCAAGCTCTGTGGTAGGCACTATACATATAACAGTAAACAAAAAATTTTTTTAAAGATACAACACTTAAAAAAAGATATTCCAAAAAAAAAAAAAAAAAGATATTCCTTGGGGCTTCCCTGGTGGCGCAGTGGTTGAGAGTCCACCTGCCGATGCAGGGGACACGGGTTCGTGCCCCGGTCCGGGAGGATCCCACATGCTGTGGAGCGGCTGGGATCGTGAGCCATGGCCGCTGAGCCTGCGCGTCCAGAGCCTGTGCTCCGCAACGGGAGAGGCCACAGCAGTGAGAGGCCCGCGTACAGCAAAAAAAAAAAAAAAAAAAAAAAAGATATTCCTCCTGCATTGAGCCTACACTCTAGTGTTGGGGGCAGCGAAAGACAGAACAAAAGAAAGTTAGGAGGAAAAAAACTCTACATTTTTTAAGGCTGTGAAGGAATCATACATGACTGAGAGAGCTGGGATAGAAGGAACTTTCAAGGCCATTTGTTCCCAACAGTCTGATGCTCTCTAGAAAAGTAGTTTTCTGCCAAGTAGTTTTCTGGCCACTGTTTGAACACTCCTAACGGTGAGGAGCTCACCACCTCTCAGGGGAGCTGGGCCATTTTTCAGGCAGCTGAACACATTAGATTTCCAGATAAGGAGCTGGAATTTACCCCCAGGCAGTTTTTCCCCACTGGTCCTGATTCTGCCTTGGAAGGCAGCTCAGATGCTTACCTGAAGAGAGTTTCATGACCTTGAACCCACTGTCCACAGAAAGCCCACATGAGAGAAGAAGCATAGCATGCTGGCCTGATTAGGAACACAGACTCTGCAGTCACGCAGACCTAAGTTTCAGTTTTGGCCTCACAACTTGCACCAGCTACTCATGAAGCTGTGTGATCATGGGCAAGTTGCCTGGCCTCTCTGGGTCCTTGGTCTCTTTGTGCGTAATGTGGTGATAACAGTACCTTCCTCATATACAGCACCAGGCACGTGGTAGGGCTCACGTAATGTTAACTGGCACCACATTCTCCTTACTGGTCTAGACTGTCTCAGGTCATTTTGCTGCTCAACACAGTTTGCTCACCCTTGTCTGGAGAGACTCCAATTTTCAACATCTCTCTGAAAGCTAAGGACCCTGAAGTGGACCCAGCAACTGCAGGAGCAGAGCAACAGAGGCACCCCTGATGTTCTTTCCCATCCCTGTGCTGCATGTTGGTGGGTCTGCTATACTCACTGACAGGTCAACCTACTGCAAACCATTCAGTTGCCTGAGTTCTTTTTTTTTTTTTTAACGTTTTTATCGGCGTATAAATGCTTTACAATGGTGTGTTACTTTCTGCTTTATAACGAAGTGAATCAGTTATACATATACATATATCCCTTCCTTAGTTCTTTATTGGTGCTGAAAATCCATGCCTTAGTGTGGTTGTGTCAAGAGGCTCAAGCACAAATCAATCACTAATTTATATGCCAGGCATTTTGCTAAGGGTTACACTTGTGTCAGCTCATTTAATCTTCATAATAGCCCTATGAAGTGAAGCCTGTTATTATCACTTCTTTTTATAGAAGAGGAAACTAGGCCCTAAGAGGTGAAATAACATCGTCAAGGTTCTATAGCTGATAAGTTATAAAGCTGGAATTTGAGTCCAGGCCCTGCTCTTAACCACTGTCTTATTCTGCCCAGTTCCCCACGAGAGTATCCAGGGCTGGGGCAGGGGTAAGGTGGGTAAGGCACTTGCCTTGGGCACAAAATTTAAGCGGGCTCCAAAGAACTCAGTATTCAAGATAAATAGTATTTT
Organism: Aethalodelphis obliquidens; assembly: GCF_003676395.1. Classification (NCBI taxonomy): domain Eukaryota; kingdom Metazoa; phylum Chordata; class Mammalia; order Artiodactyla; family Delphinidae; genus Aethalodelphis; species Aethalodelphis obliquidens. Next base: position 21,839,167 of record NW_020837974.1, on the reverse strand, counting down.
ACTGTAATGTTGTAAAAAGTTAAAATTAGTTCAAAAAGATCCATGATGAACAAAACATCAAAATCTTAAAGATAGACAGGGCTGGGTTTAGGCCAAGCAAGTGAGGTGAGCTCTGCGAGCACAGGGTCAGAGGCTGTCTTTATTTTTTTTATTTTTTATTTTTTTATTTTTTTTTGCTGTCTTTATTTTATTTGGCGCTCTCTTGACTTCTGCACCTGAACAAGTGCTTTACCGCATCCAATCGGTCTTGGACCCCTTTGTCCCTGTACTATTTTGGCAGCGCTCACCTGTGAAGCAGCAAATTCAAGTTTCTGCAGGCCTGTCAGGTAGCGGTTCCTCATCATATCCACCTCTTGCCTCTTCCTATTCAGGAGCGTCTTGAAGGTTAGGATCAATTCGAGGTAGGAGGTGGGGGTGACGTAGTTGTGTCTGCGAAGTGTGTTGTAATAATCAAGCGACAGCTTTTTCACACTCTCCTGGAAATATTTGCACATGGAGATGACCCTGCCGAGGACACAAAGGTGGTCAGGCAGGCCCAACGTGCTCCAGAGAGATCCAGTACAGCCTCGGTTCACGGATGCGAGGATGTGAGAAAGCCGCTCACTATGGCCTACTAGAATCCCAAATTCTCTGAAGCATGTCAACAGAGCCTCGAGAATGATTGGGGAAGTATATATTCTTCCTAGAATGATCTTTGATTAGGTAATTTCTATCTTTAATCACTTTTGTGACTCACCAGGGCTTAAGCTGGAGTTCTTAACCTTGGTCAGTCTGGTGAAGACTCTGGACTTTGCAGAATAATGTTTTAAAATGCATAATATAATATATAGAGGGTTACAAAGGAAACCAATTATGTTGAAAGAGTTTTCAAAATATTTTAAAAACCAAATTTATGATATAGTAATATGTGTGATTTTATTTATGCATTAAATCAGGGATCAGCAGATTCTTCCTGGTAAGGACCAGATAGTAAATATTTTAGGCTTTGTGGGACAACTTCCCTGGTGGTCCAGTGGTAAAGAATCCACCTTCTGATGCAGGGGATGTGGGTTTGATCCCCGGTCAGGGAACTAAGATCCCACATGCCGCGGGGCAACTAAGCCCGCACCACAGCTACTGAGCTCATGTGCCTCACCTAGAGAGCCTGTGTGCCGCAAACTACAGAGCCCATGTGCTCTGGAGCCTGTGCACCACAACTAGAGAGAGAAAACCTGCAGGCCACAACTAGAGAAAAGGCTGTGCGCCACAACAAAGAGCCCGTGCGCTGCAACGAAAGATCCCGCACGCCCCAACCAAGATCCCACGTGCCGCAACTAAGACGTGACGTAGCCAAAAATTAAAAAAAAAAAAAATTTAGGCCTTGTGAGCCACATGGTCTCAAGAGCAACTATTCAACTCTGCCACTGTAGTGTGCATGGCTGTTTCCCAATAAAACATTATTTACGAAAACAGGCTGTGAACTAGACTTGGTCCACGGATCATCATTTGCCGACTGTGGCATTAAATAGTAAGACTGGACAGCAGATCTAACAACTACCATCATTTTCAAGGAAATGATATATTTGGGGCATCTGTAATGACTGAGTGAGTTATGAAAATAACTGTGATTCCTACTGGTAACAAAGTCACACAATCCTTCTGGGGTTTATTGCCTACATTCGTTGAAAGAAATACAAAGTATCAGTTAGATGTCAGTGAAAACGAAGATGTACTTTTTCCCCACTCACATTCACTGTCCCTCTGAATTCTGTTCATGAGCCTATGGACCCAGGTTAAGGGTCTTCTGACCTAGAGAACAAAGTTCAAAGTTCTTAAAAGCCATGAATATTCTGACTGCTACCTATTCCTTCATTTTCTATTCATTCATTTAATAAGCAGTAATTGAACCTACTATGTACCAGGCACTTGCTAGGCACTAAGGATACAGAAGTATACAAGAAGGTGATATGACCCCTGCCTTCATGGGACACCTAGAGTGGTCAACAGTCTTAACCCTTCTCTTACTGTAGCCAAAATTCAGTGCTTTTTTTTTTCGTTTGTATATCTGTGCTTTATACAAAAAAAAAGTTATTTTCATAACAAAAAATCCTCACAAGAACCAGTTTTCATCCCCTTGGCAGCAATATCACCCCTCTTGAGAATGCATGCTCTAAGACTATTGAAATAGCAATAGTATTATATCCAGGTTCTCATAGCTATGACAACAGTGCATCCCTAGGACAATTCTGAACAATGAAATGTTATTCTTTATCAGCAAAGGTGTTTTATTAAATATCTAAATGTGATTTAAAAATATAAGACTTTTTTTTACATAAAATGATAAGTTTTGAAACAGCAACAAGAATAGAGCCAATATCTAGATTTTCATTTGAAATATTTGGTTGCCGTACTAAAATGCAGCTAACACTTACTCTATCCGAATATTGTCATCGAGCTCCACATCTTCTAGAAATGTGTTGGCTACCAATTCCAGGGCATCTGTGGGCCAAGACTGGAACCAGTCAATTGTGCAGCAATTGATCAGGGAAGGGAACATCCGCAGGTGGTTCCGGAAGGCGTCCCCAATCGGACTCATGGCTAATGAAAAGTAGACTTCGTTAGTTCTCTTTCTCCAAGTCAAGGAGGCTGAAAGGGACAGGCAGGTCTTTCCAAGGATTCTGGTGGGGTAAGGGAGCAGTCATGTTTCCTATTGGCACTCCAGGGTGTGACTGGGAATAGTCAGGATGAGTGCCTGGGAAGCACAGGGGGAATCATGGGATATTTTCAGGACACTTTGTGATGGGAATTCCGTTTATTACAATACCTTCTGGCTCATCTCCAGTATCCACATTGTCCCTTCCAGATCCTTAGGGTCACATAGCCAGAGTGGTTTGAGCCCTTTGACCCACGTGCTCTGTTTGTCCTGACTCACAGACATAAGGGAGCTGTGGGGCCATCAGCTTGTTTCTGACCCCATCCCCATCCAACCACAGAGGTTGGATTCTATGCTCCAAATTCCCTTCACTGTTTATTTAGACCCAGTGTGGTGGGAGGAAGCATAATGCACAGGTGAAAGTGTGAGGAGGTCAGCGTGGCTAAAAAAGAGAGAAGGGGAAGCTTGGTTGGAGATGAGAGTGGAGAGGATGCAGGGGACAGCCTGGCAGGTTGCCTTATAAGACTATAGGTTAGGAATTTTGGTCTTTATCTGAATAGAAAGCAATTTAGGTGTTTTAATTTGTGTATGTGTGTAAATAAACAACGATCACATTTGCAATACATGAAAAAAAAATCCCCATCCTGACTCAGTGGAACATAAAGGTCTGGAATGGACAGAGTAGACATAGAACAGTTAGAAGGCTGTAGAGGTGAGGTCTGGGTGAGATGATAGCGGCTTAGCTAATATGAAGGTGGCAGAGGTAGAGATAAGTGGGTAGATATGCGAGAGAGAAGGCGAAAACTGACAGGACATGGTAATAAGAGAGAAGTATTAAACACGACCCCTAAGTTTCTGGATAGACTGGAGATATCGTTCATAGAGAGAAGAACTCCAGGTGCTGTTCTGTGAGGTTGCCGGGTACTGTACTAAAAGGAAGGAGAGGGTTCAGAGGAGAATTCCGAGAACTGAGGAGAGTGGAACAGGTTTGAAACAGTTGTTCAGGACAGTGGAAGTTTCCAAAGGAATTCTAGGCACTGACCCGTGGGCGAGTGAGTGCCTTGTCTGGATCATTCCTGGTACCACGGTAAGAGGAACGGACTTAAGGCACAGGAGATCCTGAAATACCCAGAGGAAAAGGGCAAACTGAATTTGCTTCTTCTTACCAAGGACAATGTGAAGGTTGTTTTTTACTCTCTCAATAAAGAAGTTATACATAGAAAGAGGAGTGGCTTCAATCTTCTCGCCTTCTGTCCTTGCTGCCATTTGCATCTTCTCCACAAGGTCAGCCTTCTCGTCAGCGGGGAAGATGTTGGGCACGTCTCCCGTGTTCAGAAGCACGTTGATGTCCTCAATGAATGACTCGTCCTTGATCTGGTTATCGGTGAGGAGGAACACAGTACTCTTGGAGGCCACACCGACCTGTAGCATGATCTTCTTCAGGTCCTCTCGCCAGTCATTGCCTGAGTAGCTCTTAGTGATCTCGATCTGGCACAGCTCATATGAGTTCATGAATGTGGACAGTTTGCTGGCACTTTGCCGCCCACTGCCCCCAATGCCCACCAGCAGCAAGTGGCCTTTGTTCTGCTTCAGGACCCTGCATATCCTGGAGATGTGCTCGATGGTGAACCTGAACATGACCAAGGACATGGGGGCCTTGCTGATGTTGTTGAACTCTTCCAGGTAATACTCCATGACCACTGTGAGCTGTTTTAAGTCAGTGATCTCATCATAGATTTTTTTGTCACTTTCTGGCTTGAAGAAATCTCCAAAGAAGAGGCTACGGATATTATCATCAACTATCTTTCCAGTGGGTGACAGGTGGACGAGGACCTGTGGGAAAGGTAAGTCTCAACTAGGCATTCAGCCAGTAGCCCCAGCCACCATGGTACTGAGAGATGTAGAGGGAGGGAGCAGGGGATGTATTTGTTTCCTCTGAGCATTCTTCAAAGTCATGGTTCATCAACATTTTTTTTTCTTTAAACAAAATATGTGGATCTCGTGGTTGTAAAGACTATGATGAAAGGACATTTGAGAAAAGAGTGTGAAAGCAAGGGTCAATCTGTTTGCTAAGTGATTAAAACATTGGTGGTCAGATTGTAAGATCCCAAGAGGAGGTAGTCGAAAGATGGCATCATTTTTAATGTATTTGCTCCTTCACCAAATAGAAGTGCGGGCATTTCCCTGGTCCCCACTCTGTACCTAGAGTAGAAATGTTTTAGATGCCTCTTCTTCCTGATATTAAAAACTGGCAGTGCTTCTGCACTTGGCCCCTGGATGCAACATGAAACACTTGTAATTTTTTCTTTGGAGAAATTGTAGCTTCTTAAGAATAGAGGTAGAACTAGATGATGCAAATACATAGGCTTAAAACTTTACTTATATCAAAATAGAAAAGAGAGGGCTTCCCTGGTGGCGCAGCAGTTGAGAGTCTGCCTGCCAATGCAGGGGACACGGGTTCGTGCCCCGGTCCAGGAAGATCCCACGTGCCGTGGAGCGGCTGGGCCTGTGAGCCATGGCCGCTGAGCCTGCGCGTCCGGAGCCTGTGCTCCGCAACGGGAGAGGCCACAACAGTGAGAGGCCTGCATACCGCAAAAAAAAAAAAAAAAAAAAAAA